>NC_045430.1:173933833-174236863 GCF_902635505.1 Sarcophilus harrisii
ATAGCTATCCAAATATTACTAAGTCTACCACCTCAATATATCTTATCTGAACCCTTGTTCCATTTACACACCAACCATCTTAATTAAGTCTCTCATTATCTTTGACCTAGATTATTAAAACAGTCTCCTAATAGATCATCATGCTTCAAGTATCTCCCTTGCTTCAGTCCATTGTACACATTAATGCCAGAGAAATTTCTTTTAACAGCAGATCTCACCATATATCTCAGTTAATTCCATTGGTATCCTATTGAATTGAAATAAATTGTAAAATCTTCACTCTAGGTTTTAAATCTTAAGGGACATTGCTCACAACAACTCTTTCTATATTCATCATGCAATATTCTCCTCATGTTTAGCAATCCAGCCAGGCTTGACTCCTCTACTCTGTTCCTTTGTGCTGGCTGTCCTATACATATGCAATTCACTCCCTCCTTAGAGAAAAGTGTATCTTCTCTCATGGATCTAAAAGATAATTCACTTCTAAATTACTTTGTGTATAACAATGTTCCACATATTTTTATTTATTTACTTTTGTAAGCAAGGCAAAATAATAGAGTTTGTGCTGGACTTAAACTCACAAAAGCTGTGTGACCCAATGATAATTCACTAAAACCCTGTCAGCTTCAATTTCCTCAATGGTAAAATATGAATCTTAACAGAATTTTCATCAATTTATTTTAATTGTTTTGAGTATCAAGGGAGAGAAAGTATTTGTAAAGTTCTTAGCACAGTTCCTGGTACACAGTAGGTAGTTAATAAATCCTTATTTACATTCCCATTTTCACTTTATGTTGTATTATGATGTATTATTGTTACTTCCTCCATTAGAAAAAAAATTTAGAAATAGTTTTCAACTTGAAATGTCATTAAACTTTAGATTAATTTATCAATGTCTTTAACAAAATTATGCAATAGAAATCCTCTATTCTCTCAAATGATATAAAAACTAGGGGGGCAGAGCCATGATGACAGAGAAGACACACCCTTCATTCTAAGCTCCTCTTCTACCCTCAGTATTAATTACCAAATTCAGCCTCAGAAATAGTGCTTAACTTGTAACTACAAAAATTGGGAGTACAATATATTATCAGCCAAACATAATCTGGAAGATCACCAGAAAAAGTTTGTCCTGATTAGAGGGAGCAGGTCAGTGCAGACAGGGAGGTAGAATGCAGAGGCTTGCATACTGAATAGATGGGGGTGGGGAGCGGTCTCTGAGGTGGTGGAGAATTTGCAGGGAGGATTCTACCACAGGTTAACTGCTCTGCTTTGGTTACAAAGCAGAAGATCAGCAGAGAAGTTACAAAAAGGCCAAAGGTAGAGTGTACTCCAAAATGTCAGAGTTTAAGAGGATCTGGCTACACCCACCCAGCACTGGAAGTGACTTAGCACAGACCACAACACAGCTGTGTAGCCCCATTTTGCAGCTCAGGGCTTTTGGCTAGGGCAGCCACAAATCTGCACGGCAGCAGGGTTGTGCCCGGGGCAGTGAGACTTTCCCTGCTCAGCTGCTAGTCCCAGAGCAGTTGCTGATCCACACAACAGGACTCTTCCCAGGGCAGTAGTACTTCCTCTGTGTGAGGTTCTTCCCAGGGCATTTCCACAGCTCACCACTTTTTGCAGCCCATTTGCAGAACAGCTACTGTCTATATATCTATCCCTGCTCTGCAGAGGAAGCTGGCAACCTCCTTGTCCTGAAGGCAGCCCCAAAAGGCTTTAAAAAATGAGTAAAAAAACCAAATATATGCTAACCATCAAGAGTTTCTATACAGAAAGAGAGCATGTTTTCAAACCCGAGGAGAATAATAGCAATCTCCAGACAAAACCCTAAAATGGGATGTAACCTTGTCCCCATCACACAAGGCTCTCCTAGAAGAAAGTATTAAAAATCTTAAAAGAGAGATAAAAGAAAAATGGGGAAAGGAAAGAGAAGCTATGCAAGAAAGTACAGAAAAGGCATATAACTCACTTAAAGAAAAATTTGATAAAGTGGAAAAGGAAAACAACTTCCTAAAATGTGAATTGGAAAAGATAAAGAACTCCCAGGAAAACAGAATTTGTGAACTGGAAAAGACAAATAAGTTTTACAGGAAATTATGATTTATGAATTGGAAAAATAAAATAACTCATTTAAAAAAATAGTGAAATGGAAAAAAAAATTCCATAGAGCAAAACAACTCATTTAAAAACTCAATTGGACATATATGAAAAGAAGTAAAAAAGCTAATGAAGAAAATTGCTCATTAAAAATCAGAAATGAACAAATAGAAATGAATGATTTATTGAGACGTCAATAATCAATCAAGCAAAACCAAAAAAAAAAAAAAATAAAAATGGGGAAAAATGTTAAATATCTAGTTGGAAAATCAGCAAACCTGGAAAATAGGTCTAGGAGAGATAATCTGATGATTATTAGACTTCCTGAAAATTATGATGAAAGAGCCTAGATACCATTTTACAGGAAATGATCACAAAGAACTGCCCAGATGTAATAGAATCAGAAGGTAAAATAGGCATTGAAAGAATTCATCGAAAACCTTCTGAAAGAGACCCAAAAATACAAACTCCAAGGGATATTGTGGCTAAATTTCAAAACTATCAGACTAAGAAAAAATTATTACAAGCTGCCAGAAAAAAAAAAAAAAAAAAAACCAATTCAAATGACAAGGAGCCACAATAAGGATCACTCAGGATCTAGCTGCTTCCACATTAAAGGATTGAAGGGCCTGGAATTTGATATTCCAAAAGGAAAAAGAACTTGGCTAAGCTGAGCATTTTCTTCCAGGGAAAAAGATGGACATTTAATGAAACAGGTGAATTCCATTTGTTTCTAATGAAAAAAACCAGAGCTAAACAAAAAAAAAAAAAAAAAAAAAAAAAAATTGACCTCCAACTATAGGACTCAAGAGAAGCAGAAAAAGGTTATGGATATACATAAAGAGTGCATATATAATTTGATTTTACTGATATAATATAAAAAGGGAAGTAAAAATGGAAAGGGGATAGTATCAGAAAAGGGGAAAAGGGGAGTAGAGGGAAAATACACCCTATGAAGAGGCAAAGGAAATCTATCATATCTGAGGGAATTTAGGGAGGGGGAGGAACATTTTGTGAATCTTACTCTCATCATATTTGGCTCAAAGAGAAAATAATTGACATATTTGGTTTACAGTGAAACTTCTCTCACCTCATTAAAAAGTAGGAGTTGAAAAGGGAAAGGTACAAGAAAGGAGGAGAGATTCCAAGGGGGAGGGAGGGATTCTAAAGAGGGAGAGCTGCATGAGGCAAGTGGTGCCCATAATTTTAATACTGGGGAAGGGGAGGGAGGAGAGGTAAGAAAAAGAAAAGCATAATCTGGGGATAATAAGATGGCAGGAAATACAGAATTAGTGATTTTAACCATAAATGTGAATAGGATAAACTCTCCCATAAAGTGAAGGTGGGTAGCAGACTGGATCAAAACCCAGAACCCACCCTACAATATGTTGCTTATAGGAAACACATTTAATGCAGAGAGATACCTACAGAGTAAAGGGAAATGGCTGGAGTAGAATCTATTATGCTTCAGGTGAAGGCAAAAAAAACAGGGTAGTCATCCTAATCTCAGATCAAGCAAAAGCAAAAATTGATCTAATTAAAAGAGATAAGGAAGGAAACTATATCTTGCTAAAGGTAGCATAGAAAAGGAAGCAATATCAATACTAAATATATATGCACCAAGTGATATAGCATTCAACTTCCTTTTTTTTAAATAACTTTTTATTGACAGAACCCATGCCAGCATAATTTTTTACAACATTATCCCTTGCACTCACTTCTGTTCTGATTTTTCCCCTCCACCCCCTCCCCCCCTCCCCCCCTCCCCCAGATGGCAAGCAGTCCTACACATAGGTTACAGTAGATCTTAGATACAACATATGTGTGCAGAACCGAACAGTTTTCTTGTTGCTCAGGGAGAATCGGATTTAGAAGGTATAAATAATCTGGGAAGAAGAACAAAAATGCAAGCAGTTTACATTCATTTCCTAGTGTTCTTTCTTTGGGTGTAGCTGCTTCTGTACATCCTTGATCAATTGAAACTGAGCTAGAACTTCTCTTTGTCGAAGAAATCCACTTCTATCAGAATACATCCTCATACAGTATCGTTGTTGAGGTATATAATGATCTCCTGGTTCTGCTCATTTCACTCAGCATCACTTCACGTAGGTCTCACCAATCCTCTCTGTATTCATCCTGCTGGTCATTTCTTACAGAACAATAATATTCCATAACATTTATATACCACAATTTACTAAACCATTCTCCAACTGATGGACATCATTTCATTTTCCAGCTTCTAGCCACTACAAACAGGGCTGCCACAAACATTTTGGCACATACAGGTCCCTTTCCCTTCTTTAGTATCTCTTCGGGGTATAAGCCACGTAGAAACACTGCTGCATCAAAGGGTATGCATAGTTTGATAACTTTTTGAGCATAGTTCCAAATTGCTCTCCACAATGTCTGGATGTGTTTACAATTCCACCAACAATGGTGTCCCTGTTTTCCCACATCCCCTCCAACATTCCGCATTATCTTTCCCTGTCATTCTAGCCAAACTGACAGGTGTGTAGCGGTAACTCAGAGTTGTCTTAATTTGAATTTCTCTGATCAATAGCGATTTGGAACACTCTTTCATATGAGTGGTAATAGTTTCAATTTCATCATCTGAAAATTTTCTGTTCATATCCTTTGACCATTTATCAATTGGAGAATGGCTTGAGCATCTAACTTCCTAAAGGAGAAGTTTAGAGCGTTGCAAGAAGAAATAGACAGCAAGACTATAATATTGGGAGACCTCAACCTTGCACTCTCAGAATTAGATAAATCAAACCGCAAAACAAATAAGAAAGATGTTAAAGAGGTAAATAGAATACTAGAAAAATTAGGTATGATAGATCTTTTAAGAAAACTGAATGGAGACAGAAAGGAGTACACTTTCTTCTCAACAGTGCATGGAACCTATACAAAAATGGACCATACATTAGGACATAAAGACCTCAAAATCAAATGTAGAAAGGCAGAAATAGTAAATGCATTCTTTTCAGATCACAATGCAATAAAAACTACATTCATCAAAAAGCTAGGAGTAAATAGTCCAAAAAGTAATTGGAAACTAAGCAATCTCATCCTAAAGAATGATTGGGTGAAACAGCAAATTATACATACAATTAATTAATAATTTCACCCAAGAAAATGACAACAATGAGACATCATACAAAAATTTGTGGGATTCAGTCAAGCAGTAATAAGGGGAAATTTTATATCTTTAGAATCTTATTTGAATAAAATAGTGACAGAGATCAATGAATTGGGATTGCAAAATAAAAAGCTAGAAAAAGACCAAATTAAAAACCCCCAATCAAATACTAAACTTGAAATTCTAAAATTAAAAGGAGAAATTTGTGAAGACCTTGTTAGCACCCTGGATACTTTAAAATCAGCTGGATTCTGAATAAGCAAAAGTCCTTTATCTTTACTCTTTGTTGAAGGGAGAGGAGAGAGAGTGGACACCAGAATCTCTTCTTTCTTCTACTGCCCAGAATCCCCTTGTTTGTCCTACTCCAACTTTTTATCCCTCCTCCAAATCTTTCTTTAGGCCAACAGATCAAGTGAGCACAGAATGGTGGGGTGGACCACTTTCCAAACAAATGCTAATAGAGTATTGTCTAATTGGTAATTAGCCTTAAGTGCTTGCTTATCCAAACCTCAGTGCATGAACTCAAGAATTTCAGCCCTTTACAGAAACTGATAAAATTGAAAGTAAAAAAAAAAAATATTGAATAAATAAATAAAAATAAGAGTCAGTTTTATGAAAAAAAAACAATAAAATAGATAAACTTTTGGTAATTCTGATTAGAAAAAGGAAAGAGGAAAATCAAATTGTTAGTCTTAAAATTGAAAAGAGAGAAATTTCCACCAATGAAGAGGAAATTAGAGCAATAATAAGGAGTTACTTTGCCTAACTTTATGCCAATAAATTTGATAACCTAAGTGAAATGGATGACTACCTCCAAAAATATAGGGTTCCCAGATTAATAGAGTAGGAAGTAAATTGTTTAAATAGTTCCATTTCAGAAAAAGAAATAGAACAAGCTATTAACCAATTCCCTAAGAAAAAAATCCCCAGGACCAGATGGATTTAATGTGAATTCCACCAAACATTTAAAGAACAATTAACTCTAATAGGCAATGAAGGAGTCCTACCAAATTCCTCTTATGACACAGACATGATACTAATACCTAAACCAGGTAGGTTGAAAACAGAGAAAGAAAATTATAGACCAATCTCCCTAATGAATATTGATGGTTAAAATCTTAAATAAAATATTAGCAAAAAAATTACAGAAAATCATGCCCAGGATAATACACTATGACCAAGTAGGTTTTATAGCAGGAATGCAGGGCTGGTTCAATATTAGGAAAAGTATTAGTATAATTGACTATATCAATAACCAAATTAACAAAAACCATATGATCATCTCAGTAGATACAGAAAAAAGCATTTGATAAAATCCAACATCCATTTTAAAAAAAAATACTTGACAGTATAGGAATGAATGGACTTTTCCTTAAAATAATCAGTAGCATCTATTTAAAACCATCAGTAAGCATCAGATGTAATGAGAACAAACTGTAACCATTCCCAATAAGATCAGGATTGTAACAAGGTTGCCCACTATCACCGTTATTATTCAATATTGTATTACAAATGCTAGGTTTGGCAATAAGAGTTGAGAAAGAGATTAAAGGAATTAGAGTAGGTAATGAGGAAACCAAATTATCACTCTTTGCTGATGATATGATGGTATATTTAGAGAACCCCAGAGATTCTACTAAAAAGTTATTAGAAATAATCTACACCTTTAGCAAAGTTGCAGGATACAAAATAAACCCACATAAATCATTAAAATTTTTATATATCACTAACAAAATCCAACAGTTAGATTTACAAAGAGAAATTCCATTTAAAGTAACTAGAAATTCCATTTAAAGTAACTGCCAATAGTATAAAATATTTGAAAATCTATCTGCCAAGGGAAAATCAGGAACTATATGAGCAAAACTATAAAACACTTTCCACACAAATAAAGTCAGAACTAATCAATTGGAAAAATATTAAGTGCTCTTGGGTAGGTCAAGCAAATATCATAAAGATGACAATACTACCTAAACTAATCTATTTATTTAGTGCTGTACCAATCAGACTCCCAAAAAACTATTTTAATGACCTACAAAAAATAACAAAATTCATCTGGAAGAACAAAAGGTCAAGACTTTCAAGGGAACTAATGAAAAAAAAAAATCAAATGAAGGTGGCCTAGCTGTACCAGATGTAAAACTAGATTATAAAGCAGCAGTTACCAAAGCCATTTGGTATTGGCTAAGAAATAGAACAATTGATCAGTGGAATAGGTTAGGTTCAAAGATTCAAAGGACTAATAATCTAATGTTTGAGAAACTCAAAGACCCCAGCTTCTGGGATAAGAATTCACTGTTTGTCAAAATCTGCTGGGAAAATTGGAAATTAGTATGTCAGAAACTAGGCATTGACCCACACTTAACATTGAGATAAGGTCAAAATGGGTTAATGTTCAGACCTGTGGAGGAAGAAGGAATGTGTGACCAAAGAAGAACTAGAGATTATTATGGATCACAAAATAGAAAAATTTGATTATATCAAATTGAAAAGTTTTTGTACAAACAAAACTAATGCAGACAAGATTAGAAGGGAAGCAATAAACTGGGAAACATTTTTACAATCAAAGGTTCTGATAAAGGCCTCATTTCCAAAATATATAGAGAATTGACTCTAATTTATAAGAAATCGAGTCATTCTCCAATTGATAAATGCTCAAAGGATATGAACAGTCAATTTTCAGATGAAGAAATTGAAACTATTTCTAGACATATAAAAAAATACTCCAAGTCATTATTAATCAGAGAAATGCAAATTAAGAATAACTCTGAGATACCACTACATACCTTATCAGATTGGCTAGAATGACAGGGAAAGATAATGCTGTGTGTTGAAGGGGATGTGGGAAAACAGGGACACTGATACATTGTTGGTGGAATTGTGAATACATCCAGGTATTCTAGAGAGTAATTTGGCACTATGCTCAAAAAGTTATCAGACTGTCCATACCCTTTGATCCAGCAATGTTACTACTGGGCTTATATCCCAAGAAATCTTAAAGATCTTATGTGCAAAAATGTTTGTGGCAGCCCTCTTTGTAGTGGCCAGAAACTGGAAACTGTGTGGGTGCCCATCAATTGTAGAATGGATGAATAAATTGTGGTATATGAATATTATGGAATATTATTGTTCTGTAAGAAATGACCACAGGATGATTTCAGAAAGGCCTGGAGAGACTTACATGAACTGTTTCTGAGTGAAAGGACCAGGAGATCATTATATACTTCAACAACAATACTATATGATGATCAATTCTGATGGACATGGCTCACTTCAACAATGAGATGAACCAAATCAGTTCCATTTGTTCAATAATGAATAGAATCAGCTAATCCCAGTGAAAGAACTTTGGGAAATGACTGTGAACCATTACATAGCATTCACAATCCCTCTATTTTTGTCTACCTGTATTTTTTATTTCCTTCACAGGTTAAGTGTACATTATTTCAAAGTCCAATTCTTCTTGTGCAGCAAAATAACTGTATGGATATATATATATATACATATATTGTATTTAACATATATTTTAACATTTAACATTTTTAATATGTATTGGTCTACCTGCCATCTGGGGTAGGGGGTGGGGAGAAAGAGGGGAAACATTGGAACAAAAGGTTTTGCAATTGTCAATGCTGAAAGATTACCCAGGCATATATCTTATACATAAAAAGCTATAATAAAAAATAGTTAAAACTAATATGTATATATATAATAAATGAAATAAAATTAAATTGGATTTATAGACAACTCATATTAAGACTACAGTTTTAAAGCTCAAAGAGACATTAGAGGGTCTCTGATTCAATTCATTCATTTTACAGATGAGTAAACTTGGGTTTATTTAGGTAAAATGACTTGTCCAATGAGGGAAAGTTAGGATTTGAACCCAAATCTAGCCTTTATATTAATGTAATAAGCCTCTTTAAACACTACAGAGGAATGTGTTTAAAATTTTATAAATGAAATGATTTCAGATCTATTACAAATTTTGTTGTTTTTGTTTAGTCATTTCAATCCAACTCTCTGTGATACCATTTAGAGGGTTTGTGGCAAAATACTTGAATGAGTTTGCCAAATTCTTCTTCAATTCACTTTACAGATGAGGGAACTGAGGTAAACAGATAAATGCCTTCCTCAGGATCATACAACTATTTGGTGTCTAAGGCTAGATTTTTTTACTCAGGAACATGACTTTTCCTAACATGAGGCCTAGTGCTTTATTTCTTGTGCTACCTAGTTGCTCCTGTTACTGTTTGCCATGTCACCAAACACCTTATGATATTACACAGTAAATCTAGGAAGATTTACTAAAGGAGATAACTTTTGAGACAACCTGCTAATTCATTTCTCACAATAGCTTCTTCCTACATCCAGTCAGATAAATCAAACAAAACAAACTAGATTTTGTAAACAAAATAATAGATTATTTCTTAAATTTATGATTCAATTGACTTAAGTAGTTTTTTAAAGCTTCTCTCTAAAATATCCTAATTTCATGTTAGAAGACATAGAAAAAAATGAAAACCATGGCATTAATATAAATTTATTGCATATAAGAATCAAACAGTATTTTTTTTAAATGTTGTAAGTTCTTCTGTCATGAAGCCATCGTAAAAAAATTCTAAACATTTATACTAAATAATAAAAGGATTTCTTATTATGATTGCATTACAAATTGAAATCATTAGGAAATATAAACATATGTGTTTTATTATAATGTTATTATCAAAATGGCTTTTTGTTGAGTAAAAGTAAATGGTTGGCTCTACATATTTTTTAACCTAGAGAATTTTTTATCCAAATGTACAATATGTTGGAAAATTATGAATTCCAAATAGAAAATAGAATTCAAAACTCATCTTTCTTTTTTCTTGTTCTCATCAGAATCAGCAAAGAGTGTGGGGGGGGGAGACAAAAAAAATCTAAGAAGAAAAATAAGAGTAAAGCCATATGTGAAATAATGAAAACATCCGCAGTTTTCCAAAATTTAAGACATTATCTCATTCCCTTAGAAATGTTCACTTATTCTATGAGTTTAAATACATAATTTGCCTGGGTATTAAGAGATTTTCCCTAACTTTAACATGTTTGAATAGTTAAAGATAATCACAAGTACTTTTAAGTGGTTTTACTAGCCCTTCTCAAAATATTACTTATTTATATAGATGCTTATATTTTTTAAAAAGTTACAAATCAAAAAGAAAATTTGTAATTTCTAAAAGTAGAGAGATATTCTAGCCAAGATGGATGTTATCTTTGAATAGACCACAACTGAAGCTGTTTAAAAATAATGATTTTTTTCCTCATCATGTTTGTCATGGAAGGAGGCACTAATTATTTTGACAATGTGTATGTGAGATAGAAACAGACAAACATACACACAGACAAACAAATAGAGGCAGAGAGGGGGAAAAAAGAGGGAGGGAGAGATCGAAAAGGAGAGATAAAGAGTAAAAGAATGAGGGAAAGAGACAGAGAGAGTGAATTAGAGTTTATTCAGGCATCCCAACTCTTTTTGGTATATTTTGATGGCAAAAATAAAGGCAAACATATATATGATACCTGCTAAAAATATTTGCCGTAGTTTATGTAGAAAAAGAAAATTCCCCAACCAGTAAAAAAGACAAAATCAATTTTTATCAGAAAAATCTAAAGAATTTTGCTCCAAAGCTGCAGTAGAAAAAGCCAAAAGAATAGGTCACTGCAAATACAAATATTAAATGAAATAATAACAGGAAGCTTATAAATAGTGCAAAGTACTTATTTTGACACGAGAGAGATGATTATAATTTCATTGTATATGTGCTTGGATGGGAAATTCAGTTAGGTAACCTGATTAATTTTCAGTTACCATTTCATTAAATGGTCTACTTTTGAAGGTTAGGGGGAAAAAAGGATGATCACATTATCTATGTTTAATCAACTCTCCCATTTTTCTTAGAATCTTATTTAATGGCTTCTAAAACAGATTTTTCTGAATTCTTGTTATTTTCAATTGCTACTGAACATCACTCATTAGAAAACTGAAATGGGAATGGTAACAAATAAATTTCACTATAGCAATGATAATCAAAATAAAAAATCAGGAGATTTAGATCCAGAACATACTTTAGAGTCCTTTGATTCTAGAACTGAGTAAACTGAGATACAGAAAGTAAAATGCTTTGCCCAAGTACTTGGTTGATTAACATATGAGGTGGAATTTGAACTGAGATTTTAACGTATTTTTAAGTCTGATATTTACTCTTCTATACCATTCTTTCTCTAAATAGGGTGATAGATGTAAACCTACAAAGGATCTTACAGGCAATGTAATCCAATCTCAACTTTATTGAAGAAACTGAGATTCAAAATAGTTAAGTAATTTCTCCAAAACCATAAAAATCTTGTCAAAGTCCAACAGACTTTCCAGTGACTCTAAATATATGATGAAAAATAAATTGCCATTTTCATGTATCAAATAAAAGCCATCAACAGATGAATAGCCAACATAACCCTTTGGTGTTTGAGTGATCAAGAGAAAGTCTCTAAACATAAGTGGTCATGAGTCCTTCAGTGTAGGAAGAGCTGCATTGGGAAAAGAACTGGTGAGAAGAGTCTTGGAAGGACTTATTTTGGTTTTGGTTTATGATAGTATTGTTTCTAATTGATGTTGCTGGTGCTGCTACTAATAATAATAATCATAATGATAATAATAATTCTTGTGTTTTCATTGGTTAGAAAATTTCCATTGATAAAACTGCTTTTAAATCAGACCAATAATAACTCTGCAACTCACATACTAAAAAGCTAATCTATAGGCACTGCTGCATTCACTTGCTCAAATCATGCAACCAGCATATGTCATAGGAAGGATTTGAATGCAAATCTTCCTGATTCTTCAGCCATCTGTTAGCAAACCTGTGTTTGAAGTATTCGGAACTTGCCTAAGCCCAGCAGGCCTGCAATCCAGAAATATGTATAACTTTGGAGAATCTAGGATTAACTGTTATCACCATCCTATAAAATGAAGAGAATTGCACAATGCCTTAGAACTCTCTAGTGAAATCTCAATGAATTTAAGAATTCTTATCACCATCATAGTGTGTCTCTATCTCTGTCTCTGTTCTCTCTCTCTCTCTTTCTTTCTCTCTCTCTCTGTCTCTCTCTGTCTCTGTCTCTCTCTCTCTCCATACACACACACACACATACACACACACACACGTGTGTGTGTGTGTGTGTTACCACTGATGATGATACTTTCTCAGATTGCAACCCTCCGTGTTTTTTATTTAATATAACTTATCCCTGTCTTCTCATACATCGTCTAGAGATAGCTACCTAATATAGTAGGGGATTCCTCTAATTTTCCTAACATCATGTGGATACCCATAAAATAACCTGTTTGCTTCTTGAGCATCCTTTGCTTCCAGCACATGACCAGTCCCATATCCTGAAAATATCTTTTAGTTTTCTTTTCTTCAATAATTTTTTAATTGATTGCCATTCTCTCATTATCACTCTTCTTATGTTCACCTTCCCATATTCCTCTTCACCAGCAGTTGACCGCCAACTTTAATTATTCTGAGACTATGATATCTCACACAACACCACCTAAAAATGCTTATGTCTGTCTCCTATATTACACTGACTCTCACAAGTAGCTGGAATATATTAAGTAAAGGCAAGATAAGTGGCAATCATGGATGCCCTGAGTATTAATTACATAATTTGTGTCATTTATTTTGTACAAATACAGGTGCATTAATGATAAAAATATAGTGAATCTCTGGGAGAGGCTTGGGTTGGCAGCTATATCCCACTAATTCTATCAAGGAATATATACAGTGTTTGAAAAGAAAAATGTGACCTCAAAGACAAGCATTTCAAAATAAGTTATATTACGTGCCTATTAAGTATGAAACATTATGCTAAATCAAGTCACATAGAATTTATTAAACACCTAACACAAGTTAATCATGGGATAACTAAGTGGTACAGTAGATATAGCACCAGGTGTGGAGTCAGGAAAACCTGAGTTCAAAACTGGTCTCAGACACTCACTAGCAGTGTGATTCTGGGTAAGTTAATTAGTCCTATTCACCTCAGTTTTCCCAATGGTAAAATAAGCTAGAGAACAAAATGAGTTTAGAATAAAGATAAGTTGGGAGAAGCAGGGTGATCCACTAGGAGGTTATTTCAATAGCCCAAGAATGTACAATGGGATAGTGCTATTATTTGATGAGAGGAACAAATAGGGCTCCTACATTTAATGTTATGAATGTAGAATCTAATGAACATGACAATTAATTAGATACAGAGGTAACAAGAAAGAGAAGGGAATAGAGGATGAGGCTGATAATATCTGAGTACATAAACAAAGGTTAAAAAGTATTCCCATAAAATTAAGTCACAACTCTCTGTTTCACTTTCTTCATCTAGGTAAAAATGTTGCTTATAATATCTCACACAGTTTTGAAAATCAAGTGAGATGATATATATGAATAATTATGCAAAGCTTAGAGTGTATATAGTTTTATATATATAATAGTTTTAGTTATACTATATAGTTTTGTTTTATACTCTACATAATATATAGTTTTAGTCATTATATTTTATAGTTTATATTTATATATAGTTTATAGTTTTATAGAGTATATAAAAACTCTATTATTCTTCTATTTAAATATTAATTTAAATTTTACTTGTTTTTGAGAATCTTCCAGTTTCTCTTAGAATCAATAGGTGCTCAATATCATTTGAAGGAAATGAACATTTTTAGCCTGAAGAAGAGAAGACTCACTTTTAACAGAAGTGTCTTCAGGTATTTGGAGGGCTTTAGCTGTCAGAGGAGAAATTTGATTTTCTTCAGTGACTCCAGAGGGCAGAAGCAACAGTAATGGATAAAAGTTATAATGAGATTAATTTAGGCTTATGGTTATGCAGTGGGGAGGTGGAGGGAGAATGAAGCTAAAAACAGCAAAAAACAAATTGTCCAAAAGTAGAATAGGTGCTCAAGAGATGGATTCTCTCTTTGAAGTAATTTAAGGAAAGTCACAATGACCATGTTTCAGGTGATTAAAGTTATATAAAGAGTTATATAAAGGCATATAAACATATATAAAGAGTTATATATGTTATGTATGGGTTGAACTTGTGATTCTGAAGATTAATTCATTAAACATTCATTACAAATGACTATGTACCATTCACTTTTATAGATGGAAAATATTTTACAAATCTGGACTCATTTTAGATTCACAACAATCCTGTGAGAAAGGCAATTCAACTACCAGATAAGGAAACCAATGCTCAAATTGTTTAAAAATATATCAAAGTGGCAGCTAGGTGGCATAGTGGATAGAGTACCAGCTCCTGAAGTCAGGAGTACCCGAATTCAAATCTGATCTCAGACACTTAATACTCCCAAACTGTGTGACCCTGGGAAAGTCACTTAACTCAATTGTCTCAGCAAAAAAAATAAAAATAAAAAAAAAAAATAAAGACATAGCAAATGTAATGTTCTGGTTAGCTTTCTGGAGATCCTGGGATCATCCTTGGTTTCAGCAGAATAATCACCACAAGAACAGTCAGAAATTATGTACAAAATTTTTATTGTCTTCTTCACAGTCTGCCTCCTTCACCTGGGGTCAGGCTAGCTTTCTGGGGGACCTTCAGATGGGCTTTGGTCTTCTTAGTGGAGGAATGCAGGAGACAGGAGAGCCACCAAGAGGGTCTTAGGTCTTCAAGTCTGTCTTCTAGATCTGACTCTGACCTCTTAAATACTCTATTACAATTAAATCCATTCATCATACTAAGTATAAGCCAATCATTATATCACTAGGGAACCATTATTTGTTGTAAGATTAAATCAATCATATTGAACTAGAGAAATATTAATCACCATGCTAAACTAGATAACCATTGTCTCATCATTTCCACTGAGTTAACATCTTATTGTAAGAATCCTTGTTTCAAGTACATTTCTCCAGAGTTCTGGCCCATTACAAAAGGTCACATAGTGAATGGATGGCCAAATCTAGCCTAAAAGCATGGCTTCATGTGGAAATGTCATATTGCCTTAAAGAAGCATCTTAGAGGTGTCAAATTTGCAGTACCAGTACCCTGAACCATGTTACAATGTATCTAGGAAACATTTAACAAAATGAAATTAAAAATTCTAATTTGTGTTTTTCCAATAATGTTAATTCATACTTTTCTAAGTCAGGTATGACTAAAATGAAAAAAAAAAAGTTAATAAGTGACCTGCATGAGTATGATTCTATTTGAGTTTGACACCACTGATAAATACCTGAAATTTACTTATTTCTCTGACAAAGCAATTGTACAAAATCCATTGAATATCTTTATGTATTACCTGATATGTGTTCATGATTGTGTTGCATATTGTGTTACTGTAGAAATGTATTCCTGCTCTCCAAGAGGTTAAAATTCAGGCTAAAATAATTGAAAGGAAAAATAACAAATATTGGTGGGAATGTGGAAAATTGAGACACTAATTCATTGTTGATGGAATTGTGAACTGAGATAACCATTTTGGAAAACAATCTTAAATTATGTCTTACGAGTTATACCTATACCGTTTGACCCAGGTATACTACTACTAAGTCTATCTCCTAAGATCATTAGGGGGGAAGGAAAAGAATGTATGTTTTAAAATATTTATAGCTTCTCTTTCTATTGAATAAATTGTGTTAGATAATTGTGTTGGAATATTACTGTATTATAAAAAAGAAAGTCATGATAATTTTAGAAAAACATAGAAAAATGAATTAAATAAAAAAGAGTAAATGAGCAGAAACAAGAAAGCAATGCACACAATAACAGCAATATTGTTTTTAAAACAACTTTAAAGAAATAAGTAATTTTGACTATTAGAAACATCCAAATTATTATAAAGAATGTAAGAAGATATTATTTGCATTCAGAGAAATATCTTATAAAAAGAAGTATGTATAGAATGATTTTACATGCACATGCATGTATCTATATATGTGTGTAATATGTCTAATAGTAAACATATCCAGGGTGAGGAGAAAAAAAAAGAAACTGACTCGATAATTTTATTACATACTTAAAAGGAATATCAAGTTGAACATAATAGATTTTTTAAACTGCTTTGCTGATTTGTAGAATAAAATGATCATTTCTACAACATAGTAAAATAAAAAAGATAGTAAATGACACTACAAATCTATTATGCACAACTTTCTATTCCTTTCAAATATACAACAAAATTATCACAAGAATTCACTCTTCTTTTATTTCCTTCCTCACCTCTGCCCTAGATTGGCTACAATTAGACACAAATAGGTCTCTGTTATATAAAATTATTCTGCACATCATTCTATGCTATGAAAATGCTAGTTTTATTTCATCAATTAAAATAAAATAAAAATTGAACTACATATTTTTAAAATTAAAATTCTGATGGGAGAATGGACACACTAAGGAAGAAGGTAATCATATACTTCCTATCTTTTAAGTATAAAACAAAATGACTTTCAGACTGGAGGTGCTATGGAACTGTAAAAAAGGAAGAGATCACTGTGGGCTACAGAAAGACTTGAAGAAGTGGTAGAAGGTGGACAGTTAAAGGAAGGTAAGATTTGTATTTCTAATTTAGTAATAATACTAGGTCAGGCTTTGTTAGCCTAAATACGAAAGATAAGAAAATATATTATTGGCAATTCTCTTAACACTCCTAAAATTAAGCAAGCAATCTATCATTCCTGTTCAAATTGACTTTTCCCATGTCTTTTTCATAAGAAAATAAATTAAGCAATATTTCCCATAAAATTCATCAAATACATTCTTTTCACCACTGTTTAAGATATCTAGAAGTATTGTAAGCCACACTATGTCCTTATTCTCAATAGTATACAGGAGAGCATTACCTTTCTTCTATCTGGTGAATTTAATGAACTAGCTGGGCACTTAGCATTATGTATTCCTCAACTCTTAATACATTAAAATGAGAACGTGATTTCAAAATTCCATGAGATATGCCCAAGGACATTAACTCTGATGTGCTTGTTGATTGTGTCATCTATTTCTCTCAAATAGTAAAATACAATTAAAAAATCTAAATACTAATTTTTCAGCAAAGCAAATATAAAAATTTAGAGAAAAAATTAAAATGATAGAGCAAGAATGAATGACTGAAAGGACTTTCCATGTTCTGGGAAGGGAGCTAATATAAGCCTTTAAAGTATTATCAAAGGTTGTTTGGTTGTTTACCTCCTATGACAACAGTAAGTGGAAAATCGTCCAGCCATTTCTTTCAGTGCTCATTTTAAGACATTCATTGAAGTGTGACTGATGTATTTGGATCTTTTCATAATTTTTCTCTAATAAACATGATATTCTCAGCAAAAAACAGAATTGAGCTGATTTCTGGACCTTGGAAACAAAATACTTGACTGAGTTGTTCTAAATGGTATAGAAATTCTTTTTTCCCCTTCACTCAAACCCTGGAGCCCTTGACAGAACCTCATTTGGTATTCTCTTCTGTATGTACTGCTCACAGCATGAAGCAGTTCCAAAAGACATTAGAGCTGTGCGGTGCTGGGAACCTATGGATCAAATAATTACCATTTCTTCCATAACATATTAATTCAGGATGGTTTCTCTTTTGTTTCCTCAATGTTAATGGTGTTGTATTTTTCCCCCTGAAACAGTTGGATTTCATTTCTGTTCAAGGGGATCTGCAGCTGCTTAGGGAACTCAATGTTTTTGGTCTTTAAATAGTTGATGACTGTTACTGGTGGGAGGATAGGAAGAGTAAAAGAAAGACAAAAGGAAGATGGTTCATAAAATTTTAAATAAGTACAATTTAGATAGAACTCTAATACTTTTGAAACAGTTTACATATTTTATTTAATCCCTTTAACAAACCTGTGAAGTAGTTGCTTTTATCATCACCCCTATTTTCTGCTTCAGGAAACTGAGGCAGAATGAGGTTGAGTGATTTTTCATAGTTGGTAACTGTCTAAGACAGGTTTGAGTTTCCCTGACTTCATGTCAAATGCTGTAACCACTATACCATGTAGCTGTCTCAATTTTTTTTTTTTTTGGTTGCTGTTGCTCCAGTTTCAAATAATTTTTCTATCATCTATTTCCTGGGGTACTTACTCATGAATCTTTAGGTATATTACTTTAATACATCAGTGGAACTGTGATCTTATCTATATGGAGATTCTCTGCAATGAATCAGATCCAAACCCAAACTTGCCTGCCTATCCCATGGAATTCTTATCCATGTTTCTTCATAAATCTGCCAGAAAGCCTTTGCTTCATATGATGGGACATCAATTGGTCTTTTTGGACATTGTCTGGACACCAAAGAAGCATGTGTTAAATCCTGTAGTTACTCCTTACTATCTTAATATGACTAGTCTGCTATTTTGCCTAATCATTCATAGCTCTGATGACATTCTTTATAACAGTTCCTAACATGGATCCAATACATACTACTCCAGAGGAGATCAGCAGAACAGGCATTCTTCTGAGTCAAAGCTAGCATTTTTTTGTGAGGAATTAAGACAGTTCATCAAGAATGAAAATTAATTCTTAGTTTAGGATGTGTGAAGCAGTCATTTCTGGTTAAGGTTCAATACAATTGTTCAGAGGATGAGTGGATGAAGGGCAAGATTTATGTTAGGTATTAAATGACAATGGGCATTCAATTTTAGCTACCCAATATATAATTAGAGAATTATCTCTACCTGGAATCAGATTCAAAATCTGAGATATAAAGTTAAAACAATTATCAAAAGGAAGAAATTTGTGACCAAAGAACTAGAGTACATTATGGAATGCAAAATGGATAATTTTTATTATATTAAATTAAAAAGTTTTTGAACAAACAAAACCAATGCAGAGATGATTAGAAGGGAAGCAGAATACTGGGCAAAAATTTTATATTCAAGGGTTCTGATAAAGGCCTCATTTCGAAATATATTGAGAATTGACTAGAATTTATAAGAATATAAGATATTTTTCAATTGATAAATGATCAAAGGATATGAACAGACATTTTTCTAATGAAGAAATTGAAGCCATTTCTAGGCATATGAAAAAATGCTCTAAATCACTATTGATCAGAGAATTACAAATTGAGACAACTTTGAAGTACCACTACATACCTCTCCAATTGACTAAAATGACAGGAAAAGATAATGATGATTGTTGGCGGGAATGTGGGAAAACTGGGACACTGATACATTGTTGGTAGAGTTGTAAACTGATCCAAGCATTCTGGAGAGCAATCTGAAACTATGTTTAAAGGGGTATCAAACTGGGCTTACTCTTTGATCCAGAGTTATCTGTACTTGGCCTATATCTCAAAAAAATCATAAAAGGGGGAAATAGGCAAAAAAAAATGTTTGTAGCAGTCCTTTTTGTAACAGCAAGAAACTGGAAATTAAATGGCTGTCCAGGATTTGAAGAACGGATGAACAAATTATGGTATATGAATGTCACAGAATATTGTTCTATAAGAAATGATCAGAAGAATGATTTCAGAAAGACCTTAAAAGAGTTACTTGAACTTCTAAATGAAGTGAGTAGAACCAAGAGACCATTGTACATAGCAACAAGAAGATTATGTGATGATGAATTCTTATGGACATGATTGTTTTCAATAATGAGGTGATTTAGGCCAATTGATAAAAAGAAGCATATGAATTGAGAAAGAGGTCCATGGGAACTGAATGTCAATCACAGCATTGTTTTTCTTTTTTCACTTTTTTTTGTCATTGTTTACTTTTTTTGTTTGTTTGTTTTCCATCTCATGTTTTCCCTTTTCAATTTGATTTTTCTTGTGCAGCATGATAATTATGGAACTGTATATAGAAGAATTAAATATGTTTAACATATGTTGGATTACTTGCTGTCTAAAGGAGGGGTTGGGGAAAGGGAAGGAGAAACAAATTAGAACACAAGGTTTTTCAAGGGTGAAAGTTGAAAACTAACTTTGCATATATTTTAAAAGTAAAAAGCTCTTATTTGAAAAAAGATACTGACATATTTTATAACCAAAAAAAGAAAAAAAAATTCTCAAGTAAAGCAAGGCAAACATATAAAGTCAGATTGTCAGCACAACATATATACAAACTCCAAGAATCTTTTGTTTCAACTTTTTTATTTAGACATTCAGTCATGTCCAACTCTTCATGACCCAATTGACCAGAGTACACTAAGTGTTTCTATTCTCCACTATCTAACTTTGTCCAAGCTCATGTTCATTGTTTCAGTGACTCTACCCATCTCATCCTCTACGCTCCCCTCTTCTCCTTTTGCCTTCTATTTTTCTCATTTCCAATAAGTCCTGAGGTTTTATTATGTAGTGAGTATTTAAGGCTAAGTTTCAGTATATGATCTCTCAATAAATAGTCAGAGTTATTTTTTTTAATTAGTGACTGATTTGATCTCTTTACTCTATAAGAGATTATCTTTATTATGCCTTCTTTAGCACTATAAATTGAACAAGTTGATTCTGTGGCAAGTCCACTGTCACAGTCATGTACTGCTACTGGAAAAGATATAGCTTTGACTATGTGGACCTTTTTCAGAAAGATATCTCTAAATTTTGATGTACTGCTAATATTTGTCATGACTTTTCTTCCAAGGATCAAGAGTCCCTTAATTCCATAAGTACAGAATCTGTTGGCAGTGGTATTCTGAGCTCAAGAACATAAAACCTGGCACTATTTCCATTTATTCTTCCTTTATTTGCCAAGAGGTGGTGAGATTAGATGAGAAGGTTTTTTATAAGAGGCAAGGGGGGATGAAGAGATAGTGTTGATATTAAGCTTCAAGTCAACTTTCACACTTTCATCAAGAACTTTCTTAAATCTTCATTTCCTGTCACCTGATTATTACTGTCTGTACAGTTAAGATTGTTTTTATTTTTCCTGGAAAGCTTAATTCTGATTTTGATTTTTCTAATCTGGCATTTTGCATGATGTTCTCTGCATATAAATTAAATAATTAAGGTGATAATGTACAGCCTTGTCCTACTTCTTTCACAATCTTAAACCATTCATTTGTTTTATATTCAATTTAACTTCAGACTAACTTGTTTTCTAGGAAACTGTGACCCATGAACCAGACCCCTAGAAAAGGGCACTCTCATGGTAAAACATTTTAAAACCATGAAATGATTATCAGAGTACATAAAAGATGTAGGGTCTGTCATAAAGCACATATTGTGTTTAAGATATTCACTAGACATGTGCAGTTGGAGATATTTGAAAGCTAATTAGAGATGTAAGATTTGAGTTTAACAGATTTGGGTATATCATCAGTGAATCTGAAACATAGTTTTGTGTTGCAGAATTCTGAAATGATCAAATTTATACCTTGTTGAAGAAATATAACAATAGTTTTACAATTTTATAGGTAAGGCAGCCTTATACTCCTAGAGACCACAGTTCCTCCATGTCATCTTATCTTTAGTGTGTGATCTGTGTCCATATGTTCCTCTAAGTCTTCCATAACTGACTCTTGCAGTCGTAGAACTCTTTTTAAAAATTTACTCTCTTTAAAAACATGATAAATTCTTATTGATTTGACTTAACTTGTAGATAATATTATATCATGCAAGTTGTTATCCTTCCCTCTTGATATGATTAGATCAACTTCTGTTCCAATCTAGTAACTTTTAAAACATCTTTTATGTTATTTCAAACATATACCTTATTACCAACTCATTTAAGTCTGTTTGTATATATTTCTCCAAATGTAAAGATTCTCTTTAACAAAAACATTATTCAGATACTTGCAAAGTAGTTTAATTAATAAGCATACTTACTAACTGGCTTTACCAGTCTATTTCCATTGAATGGCACATCAATTAGAATGCCTCTTGTCTCAGAGGCTTAGAAAACCAGAAATTACTTATTCAACCTTTCACATCAGAGGTGTATGGAAACCATTTCAGTTTAATAAATAGTTAACATCATTGGCCTTTGAAACTACATGCAGGATTTGGAATAGTTTAGACTGCTTAAAGCAGTAATGAGAGAAATGTCTATCAATCAAGCTCTGACAAAGTTTTGGACTTTTAATGGTCTGTAATACATGGTTGTAATACAATAAACTTTCAGGATGAATTCAAAGAATTTTTCTTTTCTTCATCCAAATATTATTATTGTGTTACAATTTTCTTCTAACCAAGAATACCCCTGGTGACTCCATTTTCACAAGATAAATGAGAGACAATGGAGGGAGAATTGATTGGATTATACGGAAAGACCTTAATAATAAGTAAAAAAAAAAAATAACCTTGGAGGCATGATAAAATCTCCATTCCAGTCTCCCCAAGTAGGAAAACCAATACCAGCAAATTAAGAATTATTTTAAAATAAGACATTCTAATGTCCTTTAGATTTCCTGAGGATTTTGGAAAAAACCACATATGGTCATATTATTTTTTGGTTATAAAGGTTGATATATTTTCCTCAATATTTTAAACAATTGCTTTGCTAATATGTAGTTAGATCTATAATTCAGAGAAAAGAGTTCAAGGGGTGGTAAGTGGGACTGACTCATTATCATCGATCATCTAAAATTACTTAGTCTTCTATGAAAACATTCTCTATCTTGTTCTGAGACTGATGCTTCTTCCATGAAGTTGGCTGGCTCCAGACTGAATCATGCTTCAAACTCCAGATAAGTTTCAAGATAGGGATCACCTAGCCTTAAAATGGAGATTAGGCAATTAATGATTATTTATGCTAAACCTTTGTGAAAAGTAAATATAGCTCAAAATAAGATTTCCTCCAAACCGTTAGATGGTAAGAGATGAGAAAAACAATAAAGAGAAAAATAATAATATTTTGTGTATAAATGTATTTTCTTCCCATGGTAAAGTGATGTTTATCCAATTATGGTTATATACTTTTTATTGAGATATCGTATTGCTAACAAAAAGTCTCCAGAAAAATCTAATTTAAAATAGTGACTAGAAATGTCTTGAAAATAGTAAAGAAAGAATATGGGGAGAAAGGTAAATAGATTTTACTTTTCCTTAACCATTAGTAGAAGATCCATAGCCAGTTCATACAACTAACTTTTGTATTCTATTCCTGTATTTTGTCCAAAGCACTGTTTTTGTTTTCCTGTTCTGCCCTTTATTCATATTCTACAACTACCCATTAGTATAGCATAAGGCAAAGATAAATGAAGCTTAAAATGGCATTATTCTAATAGTCTCAATCCCAAAGAGGCTTCTTGGAAATGGGCATAAAAGACTTCAAAAGGCAAATAAGAAAGGTAGAAGAAAAATGAGAAAGGAATGAAAGAATCAAGAGTTTGGAATAGGAAGGGAAAAAATTGTCTGAAGAAAACAATTCCTTAAACCAAATGGAAAAAGAGATACAAAAGATTACTGAAGAAAATCACACATTAAAAACTAGAACATAGTAATGGCAATGAATGACTTTTTAAGGTAGTAAGAATCAGTCAAACTAAGTAAAAAGAATGAAAAAATGAAAGAAAATGTGGAAGAGACAATTAAAAATTATTGGCTACCTGCAGGCTACGACCAAAAAAAGAAAAAAAAAAAAAAAAAAGCCTGAAAAACATTCTACAAGAAGACATTAAGGAAAACTCCCTCAATATTCTAGAAACAGAGGGGGAAATGGACTCATGGAAAGAATCCATTGATCACTTCTGGAAAGAGTACCCACAAGGAAAATCCCAAGGAACATTGTTGCAAAACTGCAAAACTAAAATTTCAAGGAAAATACTGCAAGCTGCCAGACAAAAACAATTCATATATCAAGGAATAACAGTCAAAATTACTCAGGATCTGTCAGCTTCCACAGTAAAAATTATGAGGCATGGAATACCATTTTTCTGGAAGGCAAAAGACCTTGGGTTACAACCAAGAATTTATTATCTAGCAAGACTCAGCATCATCTTTCAGGGGAGGAGATGGAGCTTCAATAAATTAAGAAACTTTCAATCCTTTCTATTGAAAAAAAAAAAAGAGCTTAATACAAAATTTAATCTACAAATACAGGACTCAAGAGAAGCATAGAAAGGTAAAGCGGGGAATATATATTATTTAAAGGTTAAATTATTTACCTCCCTGGATAGAAAAACAGTATCTATAACTATTGAGAACTGTATCTGTCATTGGGGCAGACTGAGGGGGGCAGATTCACATGACTTTGAATGGACCCCTTATGAGATGACATCAAAGAAAAAGATAGTAATGAGTGTGAGAAGATCTGAAATGGAGGAGGGAAAAAATAAAGGAAAAATTAGTCCACAAGAAAAGCTACAAAGGGCCTATTACAATGGAGAGAAAGAAGGGATGGGAATGGACATTGTCTGAAGCTTGATCTCATCAGTTTTGGCTTTAAGAGGAAATACTTTAATCATTAATTTGGGTATGGAAATTTATTTAACCCTATAAGGAAGTAGTAGGAGAAAGAAGAAAAGAAAAGGGAGGGACAGGATAGAAGGAAGAACATAAACACTAGGAAGAAAGCTAAGAGAAAGAGGGAAGGGTTGATAGAAAATAAGGTAGTTGGGGGAGTAGTTTAAAACATTACTAAGAGAAGGAAGAAGAGGTGAAAGAAGATAAGGTAGCCAATGGGGGTGTGAAAAATAAGTAAGAAAAAGGGAAGGGGTGATAGGAGATAAGGTAATGGGGGGATGGGTAAAAAATATTACTAAGGACAAGGTAAAAAGAGAGAACGAAGTATACTAGGGAGGGGAATAGGATGGAGGGATATATAGACCTGGTAATCATAACTATGAATTTGAATGGGATAAACCCTTCCATAAAATGGAAGCAAATGACAGAACAGATTAAAAAACAGAATCCTGCAATATGCTGTTTACAAGAAACACATTTGACACAGAGAGACACATACAGAGAAAAGATAAAAGTCTGGAACAGAATTTATTATGCTTCAGGTGAAGTAAAAAAAAGCAATGGTAACAATTCTGATCTCAGATAAAACAAAAATAAAAATAATTCTTTTTAAAAGAGATAAAGAAAATACATCTTGATAAAAGGGACCATAATAATTGAAGTAGTGATAATACTAAATGTGTATGCACCCACTAGTAGAGCAGGAAAATTCCTAGATAAGATTTTAAGCCAGTTACAAGAAGAAATACTCAACAAAATTAATCTAGTGGAGGAACTCAACCTTCCCCTCAGATATCAGATAAATCAAACCAAAAGATAAATAAGAAAAAAATCTAGGGAGGTCAACAGGATTCTAGAAAACCTAGAGATGACAGACCTCTAGAGAAAATTGAATAGGGACAGAAAGGAATATACTTTTTTCTCGGCAGTATATGGCACCTAGATAAAAATTGACTATGTGTTAGGGTACAAAAATTTAACAATCAAATGTAGAAAGGAAAAAATAGCAAATGCTTCTTTTTCAGACCACAAAGCATCAAAAACTATATTCGATAAAGGGCCAGGGAAAGATAGAATAAAAACCAATTGGAAATGAAATAATCTAATTCTAAAGAAAGAGTGACTGAAAGAAAAAATCAGAAAAACAATCCATAATTTCGTTCAAGAGAATAACAATAATGAGACCACAGACCAATACCTATGGGATGCAGACAAAACAGTTGTTAAGGGAAACTTTTTATCTCCAAATAAATATGTGAATAAAATAAAAAGGACATCAATGAGTTAGGCATGGAACTGGAAAAGCTAGAAAAAAACACATTAAAAAAAAACCCCTAATTAAATACCAAATTAGGAATTTTAAAACTCAAAGGAGAGATTAATAAAATAGAAACAAAGAAAATTATTGAATTAACAAATAAAATTGACTTGGTTTTATGAATAAATTTTAATTAATTTGACCAGAAAAAAGCAAAGAAAAAAAAATCAAATCACACCAAAAATAAAAAGGGTGAACTTACCACCAGTAAAAAAAAAAAGAAAGAAAATAAAGCAATAATTAGGAGTTATTTTGCCCAACTGTATGGCAACAAGTCTGACAATCTAACTAAAATGGATGAATAACTATGAAAATATAAATTGCCCAGACTAACAGAAGAGTAAATAAATTACTTAAACAATCCCATTTTAGAAAAAGAAATTGAAAAAGTCATTAATGAACTTCCTAAGAAAAAATCTCCAGGGCCAGATGGATTCACAAGTGAATTCTACCAAACATTTAAAGAACAATTAATTCCAATACTATGTAAACTATTTGCAAAAATAGGTAAAGAACAAGTACAGCCAAATTCCTTCTGTGACATATATATGATACTGATACCAAAACCAGGAAAACAAAGAAAATTACAGATCAATTTTATAAATGAATATTGATGCAAAAAAATTAAATAAAATATTAGCAAAAAGATTACTGGAACTTATTAGCAGAATAATACACTATGACTAAAATAAGATTTATATCAGGATTTCAGGGCTGGTTCAATATCAGGAAAACTATTTCTATAATCAACCATATCAACAACAAAACCAACAGAAATCACATAATAATTTCAATAGATGCCAAAAAAAGCTTTTGACAAAATACAGAACCCATTCCTATTAAAAATGCCAGAAAGCATAGGGATAAAATGTGCTTTCCTTAAAACAATCAGCAGTATCTATCTAAAATCTACAGCAAGCATCATTTGTAATGGAAAGAATCTGGATGCATTCCCAATAAGATCAGGGATGAAAAAAAGGATGCCCATTATCACAATTATTATTCAACATTATACTAGAAATGTTGGCTTTGGCAGTGAGAAAACAGAAAGAAATTAAAGGAATTAGAATAGACAATGAGAAAATTAAACTATTTCTCTTTGCAGATGATATGAAGATGTACTTAGAGAATCCAAGAAAATTATCCAAAAACCTACTGGAAAAAATTCATAGCTTTAGCAAAGTTGCAGAATATAAAATAAACCTATACAAATCATTAGCATTCCTATATATTACTTACAAAAACCATCAGTAAAAATTAGAGACATTCCATTTAAAATAATTGTAGACAAAATGAAATACCTGGGAGTCTACCTGCCAAAACAAACCCAAGAACTTTTTACACAAATGAAGTAAGGTCTAAACAATTGGGAAAATATCAATTGTTCAGGAGTAGGCTGAGCTTAAAATATAATAAAAATTACAATTTGTCCTAACTTAGACTGTTGTTCAGTGTCATTCCAATCAAACTATCAAAATATTATTTTATAGAACTAGAAAAAATAATAACTATATTCATCTGGAAAACAAAAGTTCAAGGATATCAAAGGAATTAATGAAAAAATACAAATGATAGTGACTTAGCAGTACCAACCTAAAACTATATTATAAAGCAGATGGCATCAAAACTATTTCATATTGGCTAAGAAATAGAGAGGTGGATTAGTGAAATAGAATAGATAGATATAACACAGTAATCAAGGTCTTATAGCAATCTAGTATTTAATAAACCCACAAAATCCAACCTCTGGCATAAGAACTCACTATCTGACAAAAATTACTGGAAAACTGAAAAATAATATTTAGAAACTGTACAGATCTACAAATAACCCCCCATACCAAAAATAAAGTTAAAAGATGTATAATTTCAGTGTACAGGATGATACCATAAACAAATAAGGAAAGAAAGGGATAATTTACCCTTCAGATCTTTGAAGAAGGGAGAAATTTATGACCAAAGAACTAGAGAACATTATGAAAGATAAAAGGGACAACTTTGATGACATTAAACCAAAAAGTTTTGGCACAAACAAAACCAACAGAAACAAGATTAAAAGGAACGTAAAAAGCTGGGAAAAATCTTTACATCCAGTATTTCTGATAATGGTCTCATTTCTAAATATATATAAAGAACAATGTCAAATTTATAAGAATACAAGTCATTCCACAATTAGTAATAAATGGTCAAAATATGAACAGACATTTTTCAGATGATGAAATTAAAGTCATCTAGAGTCATATGAAAGAATGTTCGAAATCACTATTGATTAGAGAAATGCAAATTAAAACAATTCTGAGATACTACCTCACACCTCTCAGATTGACTAAGATGACAGGAAAAGACAATGATAAATGTTGGAGGGGATATATGAAAACTAGGACACTAATGCTTTGTTGATAGAGTTTGAATGATTCTGGAGAGAAATCTGGAACTATCCCCAAAGGGCTATTAAACTGTGTACATCCTTTGACCCAGCAGTGCCATTACTGGATTTATATCCCAAGAAAATCATAAAGTAGAGAAAATACTAACATGTGCAAAAATGAAACAACTCTTTTTTTGGTAGCAAAGAATTGGAAAATGAGTAGATGCCCATCAATGGCTGAACAAGTTGTAATATATGAAGATAATGGAATATTATTGTTCTATATAAATTATAAACAAGCTGATTTTAGAAAGGCTTGTAAAGATTTAAATGAACTGATGCTGAGCAAAACAAGGAAAATCAGGATTGCATTGTATAGAATAACAACAAGAATATGCTTTGATCAATTTTGAAAGACTTGGTTCTCAGTGGTTCTTACTGAACAAAGTCAAACAGACTTTGGGGACAAAATGCCAAAGAGAACTATGAAGACTGAATATAAATCAACACATGATATCTTCATTTCTGTTTTGTGTTTTTTAATCTTTCCCTTGGTTTTTCTCTTTTGCTTTGATTTTTCTATCTCAACATGATTCATAAAGCAATGTGTGTTAAAATAAACAAACTAATTAATTTTTAAAAAAGAAAAAGATAAATGTTGGAGGCAGTGTGGCCAAACTGGGACACTAATGCATTGTTGGTAGAATTGTGAACTGATATAACTTTCCAGGAAAATAGTATAAAACTATTCTCACAAAGCTATAAAATTGTGTGTGATATTTGACCAAGCAATGTTACTACTATATCTATATCCCAAAGAGATTTAAAGAAAAAGGAAAAACACCTATCTACAAAAATAGACAGTATTTTTGGTGGTGTCAAAGAATTGGAAAGTGAAGGGATATCTATCAATTGAGGAATAGTTGTACAAGTTGTGGTATATTGTAAAGGGCTGAAACTCTGAGTAGATGCACTGGAATCAGAAAACCGAGCACCTAAGGCTAATTACTTATTGGACAATACTCTATTAGCATATGCTTGGAAAATGGCCCTACCCACTATTCTGTGCTGGCTCAATCTTTTGGTGTATATAGAAAATTGTAGGAGGGATTAGGGGGTGGAGTAAGACAAGTCAAAGTTACTTTGGCAGTGGATGAAGAGTAGGGAGGTTGTGAAGAGTTTTGTCCATTCCCTTCACTTCTTCCCCTAAATACCAAGAATAAAGACCAAGGGTTTTTGCTTATCCTGACCCATGCTGATTCTAAGGCATCCAGGGTGCTAACTCAGACTTCACATTTGGACTTCACATTCGGCCCAATGTGTGAACCAAGAACTCTAATTTCACTGAAGAAGTCCTTGGTGACCAGAAAATAGGGTGAGTATTTTAATAGACAAACAGGGAACTTACTTTGTTAAGGTCTAAACTAGTAACCTTTTCTAGCTGAAATGGGGCAGATATTAGGAAAAGATTCTCCCCCATCCCCAGCTCCACTCCCACCCCAAGTCCAAGGGGGAACAATAGAAAGCATACTCAAGTTGATCAAGAGACAAGGCTTACTTGTAACTTGGGAGCAGATCGCTAGACTCTTGGGTATATTAGAATGCATGTCCCCTTGGTCCTTAAAGAAAGAAGATACAGGGGCAGATAATTGGAAACTAGTAGGAGATCAACTATGTGAATACTACAATGATAAAGGTCCTGATTCAATTTCCAAGGAAACATTCTACATATACAACATAATAAAATTGGCCTTAAAGAATCCTGCAATATAAAAAAAAGAAAAGAAAAGTTTTAAGAACACCCAGATGAGGAAGTGTGAGGGAAAAGAGGAAGACAAAGGATAGATTAATGGAAATATCACCAGAGGTCATGAGAATGTAAGTGCTGTTGAAGGGCATGGTGATTCTCACTCTCACAAGGCAGCTTCAACCTTGCCTAAACCAGAGCTGGTCCTTGACACGACCCCATCAACTTCACCTTCAAGGATGGAGGAAGGAGGAATAGTGGGAAGGGCAGTGATACCACCAGCACCTCCCCCCCAGCAATCACCCCCTCCTATGACTAAATTACAAAAGGCATGACTTAAAGCCACAGAAGAAGGGCAGGATATAGCTGTTTTGAGAATAGAAATTTATCCTGTGATTCAACAGTTTGACTCTTCAGGTCAAGAAAGTAGAAGCTATACTCCTTTTGATCTAGAAATCCTTGAAGACCTGAAAAAAGACTCGCACTCTTTATGAGGCTACATCATCTTATATTAAGATGTTATTACATCTTATTTGGCTTATGAAGTCTTAACCCCTAGGGACTGGAAATCTATAGCAAGGACATGATTAGAACCTGGACAAAACTTCTTGTGGCTTTCTGAATATAGTGAGCTCTATAGGATACAAGCCCGATGAAATAGTCAAAGTGGAGTTAATACTCCAATCACCAATGACCAACTAAGAGGTGTAGGTTCTTATGCAGATATTTCAGTACAGATTAATTACCCCATAGCAGCATAAGAGCAAATTGCTGCTGCTGCTGCTATCAAAGCATGGGGTTTTCTCCCCAGTAAACATGATAAGGGTGAAGGCTTCACAAAAATAGCACAAAGGCCAAATGAACTCTGCTGATTTTATAGGATGTTTGCAGACAGCTGTCATATGAACCATTGGTGAAAATGCAGTAACAGATATTATAAGGCAACTTGCTAAAGAAAATGCTAATGAGGTTTGTATAAGAATTATACTCAGACTATGCAAGGATGCTCCTTTAGAGGAGATCATAAGATGCTGTGCCACAGTGGGCACAAATACCTTTTACAGCCAGGCTATGATGGAGACTTCCCAAAATCCAAACGGGGTCCCTTTTGACAAGGGACTTCAAAAGAGGCTCATCAATGCTTTCAATGTGGTAAAGTAGGGCATCTGAAATCTCAATGTTGGCATAGAGACAGAGTGAGAAAACAGGGTGGGAGAACAAGACCCAAAACCCCATTTCCAAAATGCAACAGATGCTTCCATTTGACATCAGAATGTAGACTGAGTCAGGGAAATAGGATGAGGGGCCCAGCCCCAGAGCCCAAGACAAAAAAAAAAAAAAACAGTTGGGGCATGATGGCAGTTGATGCTACACCCAGAGAGTGCCTAGAAGGCCAGTACCCATATATGACCAATCAGCCAGGAAGCCATATGATGGGAGAAGGGGATTATACAATCAACCAGCTAGGAAGTAACCTGATGGGAGAAAAGGATTACAATTGGGGAGAATAGAATTGTATGCAGCTGGGACAACTGAGATGCTCCCTGGAGAGATAAAATCTGTTCCTCTCCAGCATATGGATCCCTTGCTTCCAGGCACAATAGGCTTGACCAATTCACCTCCTGAGAGTACTTACAAAACAGTGTTCATCCATACACTGATGTGGGAAACTGGGGAATGTGTAGATAATATCCCAGTCACTAATACAGGTAGACAATGTGTGACTTATCAACCAGGAGAAGCAGTAGCATCAAGCTTACTGATACAGACTCCTAATAAGCAATCAGGTGATAGTTGCCCAGATTCTGACTCCAAACAACAAAATTCAGGAATATATTAGACACCAGCTGTGACAGCTGACTGACCTATGCTCACTATCTATATAAATGGCATACCAATAGAAGGATTGGTAGACACTGGTGCAGATCGTGCAGTCGTTGGAGGTGCCAATTGGCCCAGTCACTGACCAAAGATTAAGGCAGACACCTGCATGTCCGACATAGGAGGATCAATAGCAGCTGAAGTTAGTGCTTTACCTTTGAGATGGACTTTTGAAGGCAAAACAGGAATTTTTACTCCTTTTATAGTTGAAAAAATCCTCATCAATCTGTGGGGAAGAGACGTTTTACAACAATTAGAATTACAAATGAGTACTTCATTTTTTTAGGCTGGGCTACTGTTGAAGACCTGCCAACACTTTCACCTGTTCCTATCCAATGGAAAACTGATACACCAGTGTGAATAGAATAGTAGCCCTTAGCCAAAGATAAAATTCAGGCCTTATTAGTTATAGTTCAGGAGCAACTTGACCAAGGGCACTTATAACCTTCACTAAGTCCTTGGAATTCCCTCTATTTGTTGTAACAAAGAAATCTGGGAAATGGAGGATGTTGACTGATTTAAGAAAGGTTAATGAAGAGATGGAAACTATGGGAACTCTTTAACCTGGACTTCCATCGCTTACTCAATTGCCTAGAGAATGGCCTCTTTGGGTTATAGACATTAAGGATTATTTCTATTCTATTCCTCTGGATAAGGAGGATATGAAAAGATTTGCCTTTTCAGTGCCCAGCGTTTACTTAGCTGAGCCTTATAAAAGATATGAATGGACAATTTTGCCACAGGGAATGAAAAACAGACCTACTATGTGTCAAATGTATGTTGCTGCTGCAGCCCAGAAACTCGCTGGCAATATCTGGCTTGACTCCCCACTTCCCTTTGGTGTTTATCATCTCCCTTAGGGAGGGCATGATCATCTCCTTTTTAGTGCTTTCACATTCCTTCCTGAGAAGTCAGGGATGTTGTGAAGACCTGTGTTCTAAAACAAAAGAAAGCCAGAGATGTAAAGGACTGAAACTCTAAGTAGGTGCACTGGAATCAGATAACTGAGCACTTAAGGCTAATTACTTATTGGACAATACTTCTATTAGTATATGCTTAGAAAATGGCCCTTCCCAGTATTCTGTGCTGGCTCATTTTTTTGGTGTATACAGAGAATCATAGGAGGCATTAGGGGGTGGAGTAAGACAAGCCAGAGTCACTTTTGCGGTGAATGAAGAGAAGGGAGATTGTGGAGAGCTTTTGTGCATTCCTTTCACTTCCTCCCCTAAAGACTACAAATAAAGACCAAGGACTTCTGCTTATCCCCCCTGCTGATGCTAAGGCACCCAAGGTGCTAACCCGGACTTCACAGTATATGTTTGTGTTTCTCTTTCATATATAATTATAAGATGGGTACATATGTCTATATAGCACTAGAATCCTTAATATACTTAATAGAAATGTTGTATAAGATTTTCTTGATTAAAGAGATTAAAAAATTTATGACACTATTTCGAGTATATTCAGTCTCTAGAAGGACAAGAAATGGCAAGGAGGAACACGAAGGAAAAAACACCAAACTAGACATTGATGTTCACAAGTGATGAAAAAGTGCATCAGAGTGTGGGCCTGTGACATTTTATGGTCATGGGTCTATTCCTAGAGCCACATTGATGTCAGTTGTGACATCTTTATCTTTTGTTTTTCAGTTGTGTCCAATTAGTCTTTTTATCACTTCTTGCTTTTGTTTATCATTCTTAAAGAAGGCCAATGTTATCAAGTAGATTGGATTTAACTGTTGCAGAGCAGTGGGACATCATCAGCATCACTTTCCTTTTATCATTTAAGCTTTTCTTGATAACTGTCATTTACCATTCATGTGATTCTCTTATTTTCAGAAATTGCAATTTGAGTCATTTGTTTATCTTTGGTTGTTTTTGTATTTCAGGACTAACTCAAATGCATCTTTTTTTGTTGAATTTTTTTCATTAATCATATTTATTAAATATATTATTTATGGTAATATATTGAACTTTGTTTTTATTAACAATATATTTATTTATTTTCTCTTTCATTTTATTATCATTTTGGCATACTCCTATGTTGATCAGTGCTCTCTATATATGTGATTTTTTTTCTTTTTGAAAATGCAGATATTTATTTCATCAATATTTTCTAAACACAATCTTATACTCTTCTTCAAAAGAAACTTTCTGGATTTTCTTCTTATCACTATCTCCAACAGAGCTAACTGAAACTTTGTCTGGGGAAAAAAAAAGTATTGAGGGGCAGCTAAATGGTGCAGCGGATAGAGCACCAGCTCTGAAGTCAGGAGAACCTGAATTCAGATTTGGCCTCAGATACTTAATTCCTGCCTGTATATATATATATATATATATATATATATATATATATATATATATATAATTTTCACCTCACATACTAATCCTATCCTGTATTCCTGTAACACTTTCAAATTTACATATATATGTGTGTGTATATATATCTGTATATGTATATTCTATATATGTACACACACATTCATGTGTACTAGAAAGAAGTTATCTAAATATACTATAATGGGGAGAAGGGAAGGACGAAGAAGATAATATGGGAAATGGATAAGAACATCAACCTCTTCCCATAGTGACATTTTTAATGCCTAACGTATCTAAATATGATGGATAGAAACTGGTTTTAGGGCAAGAAAGATGCAGATCAAGAACCTCTTCTAAAATTGGGAAAATCACTTAACACCCCAGTGCCTGGATATCCTCCTAGGACTATGAGTTGTAAACACACACAACACACACACACACACACACACACACACACACACATGCTTGGAAGACAGTGTATTTTTAATCCTTTATTATTCTACTTCAGAAAAGCATAATTTTCACTTTCTTGAAGTGACAAGAAAAGGTAAGTCAAGAAGAGTATTTAAAAAAAAAAACAGAATTTTTAGTGACTTATTTACAAATGAGGAGATAAGCAAGGAGGTTAATCTATTTCTCTATAGTAGTAGAATGGATAATAGAATTAACTCAGCTCTACTAACTCTAATACCTGTTATCTTTCCCATATACCTTGTTATGTGCTTGATGTGTGTCCCTCTTTCAGAGACCTAGATGATACAGTACATAGAACCAAGTGTCAGGAAAAAGCTGAATTCAAATCTGACCTCAGATTCTCATTAGGGAGGTGATTAGCATTTAATGGGGAAAGAATATTTCAAGTAGAATCTTCACTGAAGTTGAGGGTCTAATAATGAATACAAAGATTAATGATAATATGTTCTATCATATGTTTTTCAGATAATGTTTTTGAGAAAGAAAACAAAGTCAAGAGAGTAAGGAAAACCTTGTGAGGGAAAAAGAGGTAGTAGAAGACAATTTTTGGGTGAGTTAAGTAAAATAAAATAATCCTATAAAATGAATTTCTCTCTCTAACCCCATCCCTCACCCTTCTACAGGCAGTCTTCCCTTTCTCCCTCCCACCCCCTCTCTCACCTCCCTTCCCTTTTCCTCTCCCTCTCTCTACCTTTCTTCCTCCCTCTTTTCCTCCCTCCATCCCTTTCTCTCCCTGAAAACAATTTAGGAGTTATATATTTGGAAAACAGATGTTTCTGTTTCTTCTAAAAGGTAATTTAAATTTCTATTCTATTCCAATCTTTGGGATAATGAGTTTTCTATAAAATGCATAGAACATTCTAGGGAAACTGCTGGAATTTAGAATGAAAAGGAATATTAGTGCTCATTTAGTCCAACAATTTGATTTTATAGATGAAGACACAGGCTCCAAAATGTCAAGTGACTTGCCTTCAGTCACACAGTAAATGGTTTGACTGGAACCGTAACCAAAGTATTCTGATTTTCAATCTTATCTAAATTTTCACTGTCCTACTCTGAGCAGTTCAATGTCCTGGTAAACTATTCTTTTTCTGAGTGGTTGTTTCATTTTACAATGTTTTAAACTGACTTTTCAAGAAGCAGCATGCCACAGTAGAAACAGTAATGAATTTGGAGCCTTTGGTGATAGCTTGGGTTCAAATCCTCAACCCCCTAATTCCTATCTATATGACACACTGGACTTCAGTTTCCATATTTACAAAATGAAATGGTTTGAACCAAAGAATTCATGAGATCCTTATCAGCACTGAATTTCTGATCCTAAGAAGTGCATAATGAAAAATTCATAATTTATACATTTTTTGCATCTCTAAAAATATGATGATAATTTGTATTCTCATAAACTTTGTTAATCATAAACACTTATTTTTTATTTTCATATATTTTATTCCTTTTCATGCAGATATACATCCAGTTTTTCCATATAAGAATGTTTTAAAGTAAGGTTAAGTAAAGTAAGTTAAAGCAAGTAAGTTTAAGGTTATAATATAAAGAATATTTAGGAAACTCAATGTGCAAACAATAGAAACAGCAAAGTAGGACTATAATAATGATTTTGTAGGCATTTTTTTAACTATCAATATACTAAAGTTTTCAAGTCAATCATGTTACCACTACTGCCATTGTGATTATTTCAACAAATTCAGAAAATCATCACCTGAAAACACACTGCCTATGTAAAATACATCAGCAAAACTGACCTTGTGGAAGAAGCTAAGGACCCTTCTTCTAGGAGAGCTAAAATAGCTTTCTGGCAAATATCAATGTTCTATAACTGCAGTTTCTTATCCACAAAGAGTTTCTTTTCTATAAATCTCTTTGATTGATTTTTTGTTGTTGTTTAGTCATTTCAGTCATGTCTGACTGTTCATAATCCTCTTTTGGGATTTTCTTGTCAAAGATACTGAGAAGATTTGTCATATTTTTCTCTAGCTCATTTTATAGGTAGAGAAATGGAGGCAAAAAGGGTTAAGTGACTTGCCCATTGTCATGTAGCTAGTAAATTCCTCCAACTGGATTTGAATTCAGGGAAGCTGAATCTTCTTGACTTCACATTCAACCCTCTATCTACTGTGACCCCCTAGCTGCCCTTCGATTGAGTAGCAGAACTGAATTTAAAAATGTCTATAATCCTGAAATCACTTTTATTGGGCCACCACATCACCATGACAGTAAAGGAAGGTCTCTCACCCTTTTTCTTGTAATAATATGAATGGGCCACATACACAAAAGCCCTGTGAGAATGTGTCATTTCCCATTACCATGATGTATTTAAATAAAAGCATATTCTCTTTACAGAAAGCCAAAAGATTTTATTTCACCAGTAGTGGATTGTACCCTCTAGCATATCAGGTAGCAAATTCCTTATACCAGATTTTAAAAAGTATAATAGACTAGAGCAACTTGGATTTAGTTGAGGTTCATATTTTCCCTCTAAATGCTTTGAGCATATTAATAAATCACCAGTTACTGAATCTCCCTCCCTTGCCCTTCTATTGTGGAGATAAAAATTATATTGAACTGGCCTAACATAAAATGAAATATCAGGGTTCCCTGATCTGTCATTATAAGCCTGATCTTAAGGAAAGAAAATAGCACAAAAGGTACTATCAAAGAGACAGTGTTTGCTGACCCTCTGACCTAGATTCATAGCCAGTCCCTTTGGGAGTGTTTCATACACCTAAAGCTTTGGACTAACAATCTAAAACATAAGATTTCACTGAGGGATATATATTTCAGAACATGCTTTCCTGGAAACTTCCCTGGGGGCAAAGAACCCTAAAGCAGAGCCCTAAAGAAATACAAAAGGAAAAGATGCTTGTTAAATCTGTAGAGTTTAAGGATCTCCAAAGAAAGACATGAAGCTTCTTCTGACCCTTTTCCCACTTTAAAATACTCCCTCACTGCAACAGGGGCAGGACAATTGTTTCATTAAAGATCCAAAGATAGGGAAATGGTATGTTTAATTAGCCCCTTGTGGATAATATGAAAACTGATTATAGTCAATCAAAGTATAAAGACCTAAGGAACTTCAGGTAGTTGCTACCACTCTGAAATTTTTAATTTCTTTGTACTTTGCCTTCAAACCTTGATGTGACTAACAGAAAACAACCAGGTATAACAACCTACAAATAAAGTTATTTTTATAACTTTTAAGGTTTACAAAAAAAACTTATGATCAGTCATTGTATTCATGATAGTTGAATATTCTTTCAAAGTTTGTTTCCTTTACATCATTGTGACCACTGCATAAATTACCCTGAATTCTGCATCAGTTCATAAAGGTCTTCTAAGCATCTATTGAGACACATTATTATGATATATATTCATCATATTAACACATAATGATTGTTTAGTGAATCATTAATTCAGCTTCCTCATTATCCCTATAAGGATGGAGATTCCAAAATATATAAAAGTGAAAAGACTTTCTTATTCTCACATTACCAAAATACTGTGCTGTACAAAGCTGTCAGTCAAACCTAGACTCCGACACCCAATTCAGAGTTCTTTCTACCATACCACAGAAGTTTTAATGTAATAAAATATTTTTTAAAAACTTTTCCTAACTATATCTAGATACACTATGGTACAGAACATCAGCAGTGGATAAAATTTAGAGCATACCAATAATGAAGAAATAATTTTTTAAACTATGTTTAACTAAACTAGCTTGAACTATATTTGACTAATTTTTAATGAAAAAGAAGAAAACATCCTTTAAACAGGCATTCTCATGTTCATATGAGAATTTTGTGTGTGAACTTATTTATTCCACCTTATAGATTCATTTTAAAAATCATTTGTAAGGAAAATTAACCTATATGAGAGAAGAGATAACTTTTGAAAAGTTTACAATTGAAGAAAATATAATAATTTATTTTGTTTTAATCAACAATAACAAAACAGATACTGATGAATTGTCTCTAATGATACAATTATCATTTGATTTCAAAACAAAACACTACTTTGCAATGAAATAGATCTTACTTTTGTAGTGATTAAAGGCATTTTCTGATTTGTTAAGGATCTCCAAAGAAAGACATGAAGCTTCTTCTGACCCTTTTCCCACTTTAAAATACTCCCTCACTGCAACAGGGGCAGGATCCCATTCCAAAATTCAAGGTATTCTTTAGGTCTGCATTCACTAAAACCTCACTTAAAGAGATCCCATTGCTTGAAGGTATTCATCTTTAATAGTCTAACAGACAACAAAGTTATTTCAAAGTAAAGACATTTTATAGAAAAGAAGTATTGAGAAAAGGATCAATAAAGCATTTTTGCTTCCATAAACTTTGAGGAAACCCTGCATGCATCATCACTGGGAAAAACAGACACATAGATACATGTATAGTTATGTCTGTAGTAAACATAAAAAACACACACAGAGAATTCACATGGCCAGAATACGTACATGGAAGAATGACTCAGCTCAGATACCATAGTCACTGATATCTTGTAGTGATACTTTTCTACTGTTTCTTTTAGTTTGCCTTGTTGACCCTGAGCAGACTGCTGTGTATACAACAACCTTTCCCTAGTACTGCTTCATCGATGGTCTCCAATGGACATAATTTCAATTGGTTAGATGCTCTTAAACTTGGAACTGGAATTCCTCTGCTTCTAGAGCTTCTTGGCTCCAGCTAAAGTCATTGGCTATATTTTCTCTTTCTCAGGAAGAGTGAAGTGTAACATGACCTTCCAGTTCAAAGCTATAGCCTTTTATTATGTTTTTTTTTTTTAAGAAATCTTTACTTCAGTCATAAAATATGCAATATCTAAGTGGGGAGGAGAAGAATTGTTTTGGATCCTAGACCCCCTTTATTTTTAGCTTTGACCCCAAACATCCTCATACTAGAAGACTATGATATGGCAATAGATTCCTATCCCACTCTCCCCACCCAGGTACCAAGATCTGTAGTATATACAACAGGTTTCATCTACTTGGTTAATATCCTTGGGTTTAATCTTCCTTTAGACTGATTTTACTGCTTTCTGGTTTTCAGTTTTTATGAGATATTCCTAATTAATGGTGAGCATTCTGTATATATAGCAATTTTAATTTCCTAAAACTAACCTAAACATATTTATCAATATAAGAACTTCTTGCCTAATAATCACCAAATAGCTCTCTAGTTTAAGGTTCTCCAGTTTTTCAATTATCCACCCCTTTCCCTCTTCCTTTTAAATGAGTATGAGTATTAAAAAACAGAAATAAAGCTTCCTCCATTGTACAAGGTCATTGTCTTTCCTATCTGCCTAGCCACATTATTAGACTCTTTAAAAGAAATACAGCCAGCCAAAAGCTTATGAGACTCTTGAGGGCCCCCTTGCAGAAAAACATCCTCTTAAATATATTTTCTTATATTTTCTTTTATTACTAGGTGTAAAAGGTTAATATTTGGACAATAATAGATTGAGAAAGCTGTAGAGGAAATGATGACCTAGTTAAAGATGACCTAGTTAAAAAGTATTACCAAACATTTAAAATAAATCAGTGAAATAAATGTAAAATAAATATATTATTTAAAATCTAGTTGAGGACTTCTAGGAGTGGAACCAAGATGGTGGAGGCTACATACATTTCTTTCTGATCTTCTCTGACAACCCTCAGACTAATTAGCAAATCCAGTCTCTGAATTAGCTTTGGACTAGATAACCAACAAATATTGGGAGTGCAACAAATTATCAGCAGAAGATAATTTCAAAGATCACCAGAAAAAGTATGTTTCAATTGAAAACAGGATGGCACAGCCAAGCACAAGCAGCTGAGCACAAATGCCAGTGTAGACAGCCCAGAATCCTAGGGTGGTGTAGACTTCGCATGGTGGTGTGAACTGCACATGGTAGTGCAGACTCTGAGTGGTGGAGAATCTACACAGAGGAATCTACAGGTATCTAGAGCAGTTTTGGCTACTCTGCCCTGGTTGAAAGCCAGTAGATCAGCACAGAAGTTATAAAACATCCAACACAAACACAAAAGATCAATAGTGAATCTTGAAACACCAGAATCTCATGGGTACTAGCCATGCGCACCCAGCACAGGGAGTGAATAAGCAGTGGCCCAGTGCAGCCTCAGCTGCTTAGAAAACATTGCCTGCATTAAAGGCAGATATTACCTTTTAAAAAAAATGAGTAAAAAAGTAAAGAGAATTCTGATGATAGACAGCTTTTTCTGGTGAAAGAGAAGAACAGATTTCAAACCTTGAGGAGACTAAGGCAGATTGCCTCCAGATAAAACCCCGAAAGCTGATATAAGCTGGCCCTCATCACACAAGATTCTCCTAGAAGAAATTAAAAAGGATTAAAAGGAGCTAGAAGAAAAATGGAGAAAGGAAATGAAAACTTTGAAAGAGGGTTTGGAAAAGGCATATAACTCATTGAAAAAAAGATTTGATAAAATGAAAAAAGAAAACAACTCCCAGAAAAACAGAATTTGTGAAATGGAAAAAGAAAATAACTCCTTAAAAAACAGAATATGTGAAATGAGAAAAAAAAGTTCCATAGAACATTTAAAAATTCAATTGGACAAATAAAAAGAAGTAAAAAAGGAAATGAAGAAAATAATTCATTAAAATTCAGAATTGAACAAATGGAAATGAATGACTCAATGAGACAACAAGAATCAGTCAAGCAAAACCAAAAAATGAAAAAAAAATAGAAACAAATGTAAAATATCTACTTGGGAAAACAAGCAATCTCTGGAAAATAGATCTAGGAGAAACAATCTAAGGATTATTGGACTCCCTGAAATACATGATGAAAAAAAAAAAAAGAGTCTAGACACTATCTTTCAGAAAATAATCAGAGAAAAGTATCTGGATATCATAGACTCAGAAGGTAAAATGACCATTGAAAGAATTTACAGAAAGCCTCATGAAAGAGACCTAAAAATTAAAACCTCAAGGAATATTGTAGCTAAATTTCTAGAACTATCAGACCAAAGAAATAATATTACAGCATCCAGAAAGAAAATAATCAAATACTGAAGAGCCACAATAAGGATTACTGAGGACCTAGCAGCTTCAACTTTTTTAAGTATAGAGGAGCCTGAAATCTGATAATTCCAAAAGGAACTTGGAAAGCAGCCAAGAATAAATTATTCTGATAAACTGACTGTTTTCTTTGAGGGAAGAAGATGAACATTCAATGAAACTGGCAAATTCAATTTATTTTTGATGAAAAGAGCAGAGCTAAACAAAAAACTTGACCTCCAAATATAGAACTTAAGAGAAGCATTAAAAGGTAAAAAGAAAAAAAAAGCCTCTTGAGAACTGTATTTCTATTATGGGCATACATTGAGAGTATGTGTATAATTTGATTTTACTATTATAATATAAAAAAAGAAACTAGAGGGGAAAGGGGATTGTAACAGGAAAAAAAAAAAGGGAAAGTGGAGGTAAAATGAGGGAAATTTGAAACAGTGTACAATTAACCTGTGAAGGAAATCAAAAATGCAAGTGGACAAAAATAGAGGGATTAGGAATTCTATGTAGTGGTTCACACTCATTTCCCAGAGTTCTTTCAGTGGGTGTAACTGGCTCAATTCATTACTGCTCTATTGGAACTGATTTAGTTCTTCTCATTGTAGAAGAGGGCCATGCCCATCAGAATTGATCATCATATAGTATTGTTGTTGAAGTATAGAATGATCTCCTGGTCCTGCTCATTCCGTTCAACATCATTTCATGTAAGTCTCTCCAGGCCTTTCTGAAATTATCCTGCTCATCATTTCTTATAGAACAATAATATTCCATAACATTCATATACCACAATTTATTCAGCCATTCTCCAATTGATGGGCATCTGCTCAGTTTCCAATTTCTGGCCACTACAAAGAGGGCTGCCACAAACCTTCTTGCACATACAGGTCCAAAAGGGAAGTATCTTAAAAGAATGATACTTTACAACAGAGATAATTGAAGATATATATTACATTTATATGTATATGCAAAGAAAACCTATTATAATTGAGGGGAATAAGGGTGGATGGTGAATATTGTGTGAATCATACTCTCAATAGATTTGGCCCCACAAAAAATATTAGATATATTTGATTTCACCAAGAAACATCTCTCATCTTATAGAAAAGTGGGAGAGGAAAGAGGAAAAGAAAAGGAGTAGGCTAAATAGAAGGGAAAAGATAAATAGTAGGGGAAATGTATAAGAAAGGGAGAGAGTTAAAATAGGCATTGAAAGAATTCATCGAATACCTTCTGAAAGAAACCCTAAAATAAAAACCCCAAGGAATATTGTGGCAAAATTTCACAACTATCAGATTAAGGAAAAAATTTTACAAGCAGCCAAAAAAAAAAACATTTAAATACCGAGGTGCCACAATAAGGATCACCCAAGATCTGGCTGCCTCTACATTAAAGGAAAGAAGGGCCTGGAATATGATATTCCGAAAGGCACAAGAACTTGAGATGCAGCCAAGAATAAACTACCCAGCTAAGCTGAGCATTTTCTTCCAGGGAAGAAGATGGACATTTAATGAAACAAATGAATTCCATTTGTTTCTGAAGAAAAAACCAGAACTAAACAAAAAATTTGATCTCCAAGAATAGAACTCAAGAGATGCAGAAAAGGTAAAAATAACTCTTGAGAATTGTATTTCTGTTGTGGATATACAAAAAGAATACATGTATAATTTGATTGTACTGATATAACATAAAAAAGGGAAGTAGATATGGAAAAGGGATGATGGCAGAATAAGGTGGGAAGGAGGGATAAAAAGAGGGAAACCACATCCCACAAAGAGGCTAAGGAAACTTATCATATCTGAGGGAATTTAGAGAGGGGGAGGAACATTGTGTGAATCTTACTCTCATCAGAGTTGGCTCAAAGAAAAAATAATTGACATTTGTTTTAGAGAAAATTCTCTCTCGCCTCATTAAAAACGGGGGAGAGGAAAAGGGAAAAGAAAAAGAGTAATAAGGGAAGGAAGGGGGAAAGACTCAAAGGGGGGGAGGGAGGGATTATAAAGAGGGTAAGCATCGTGATACAAGAGGGGTACATAAGTTTAAAAGGGGGAAAGAGGGTTGGGGGAGGCAAGAATAAGTAAAGCACAATCTGGGGTTATTAGGATGGCAGGAAATACAGATTTAGTAATTCTAACCGTAAATGTGAATGGGATGAACTCCCCCATAAAGAGGAGGCAGATAGCAGACTGGATCAAAAGTCAGAACCCTACAATATGTTGTTTACAAGAAACACATTTAAAGCAGGGGGATACATATAGAGTAAAGGTAAAAGGCTGGAGCAAAATCTATTATGCTTCAGGTGAAGTCAAAAAAGCAGGGGTAGCCATCCTTATCTCAGATCAAGCAAAAGCAAAAATTGATCTAATTAAAAGAGATAAGGAAGGAAACTACATCCTGCTAAAGGGTAGCATAAACAACGAAGCAATATCAATATTAAACATATATGCACCAAGTGGTATGGCACTCAACTTCCTAAAGGAGAAGTTAAGAGAGTTGCAAGAAGAAATAGACAACAAAACTGTAATAGTAGGAGATCTCAACCTTGCACTCTCAGAATTAGACAAATCAAACCACAAAACAAATAAGAAAGAAATTAAAGAAGTAAATAGAATATTAGAAAAATTAGGTATGTTGGATCTTTGGAGAAAATTGAATGGAGATAGAAGGGAATATACTTTCTTCTCAGCAGTTCATGGAACCTATTCAAAAATTGACCATATATTAGGACATAAAGACCTCAAAATTAAATGCAAGAAAGCAGAAATAGTAAATGCTTTCTTTTCAGATCATGATGCAATAAAAACTACATTCAACAAAAAGTTAGGGGGAAATAGACCAAAAAGTAATTGGAAACTAAACAATCTCATCTTAAAGAATGATTGGGTGAAGCAGCAAATTATAGATACAATTAATAATTTCACTCAAGATAATGACAATGATGAGACATCATACCAAAATTTGTGGGATGCAGCCAAAGCGGTAATAAGAGGGAATTTTATATCCTTAGAGGCTTACTTGAATAAAACAGAGAAAGAAAAGATTAATGAATTGGGCTTGCAACTAAAAAAACTAAAAAAAGACCAAATTAAAAACCCCCAATCAAATACTAAATTGGAAATTCTAAAATTAAAAGGAGAAATTAAAAATATTGAAAGTAAAAAAACTATTGAACTAATTAATAAAACTAAGAGTTGGTTCTATGAAAAAGCCAATAAAATAGATAAGCCTTTGGTAAATCTGATTAGAAAAAGGAGGGAGGAAAATGAAATTAGTAGTCTTAAAAATGAAAAGGGAGAACTTTCCACCAATGAAGAGGAAATTAGAGAAATAATAAGGAGTTATTTTGCTCAACTTTATGCCAATAAATTTGATAACCTAAGTGAAATGGATGACTACCTCCAAAAATATAGACTTCCCAGACTAACAGAGGAGGAAGTAAATTGCTTGAATAGTCCCATTTCAGAAAAAGAAATAGAACAGGCAATTAAACAACTCCCTAAGAAAAAATCCCCAGGACCAGATGGATTTACATGTGAATTTTACCAAACATTTAAAGAACAATTGGCCCCAATGCTATATAAATTATTTGATAAAATAGGGAATGAAGGAGTCCTACCAAATTCCTTCTATGACACAGACATGGTACTGATACCTAAACCAGGTAGGCTGAAAACAGAGAAAGAAAATTATAGACCAATCTCCCTAATGAATATTGATGCTAAAATCTTAAATAAGATATTAGCAAAAAGACTACAGAAAATCATCTCCAAGATAATACACTATGATCAAGTAGGATTTATACCAGGAATGCAGGGCTGGTTCAATATTAGGAAAACTATCAATATAATTGGCCATGTTAATAACCAAATTAACAAAAACCATATGATCATCTCAATAGATGCAGAAAAAGCATTTGATAAAATCCAACATCCATTCCTATTAAAAACACTTGAGAGTATAGGAATAAATGGACTTTTCCTTAAAATAATCAGCAGCATCTATTTAAAACCATCAGTAAGCATCATATGTAATGGAGACAAACTGCAACCATTCCCAATAAGATCTGGAGTGAAACAAGGTTGCCCACTATCACCGTTACTATTTAATATTGTATTAGAAACGCTAGCTATAGCAATAAGAGCTGAGAAAGAGATTAAAGGAATAAGAATAGGCAATGAGGAAGCCAAATTATCACTCTTTGCCGATGACATGATGGTATACTTAGAGAACCCCAGAGATTCTGCTAAAAAGTTATTAGAAATAATCCACAACTTTAGCAAAGTTGCTGGTTATAAAATAAACCCACATAAGTCATCAGCATTCTTATATATCACTAACAAAATCCAACAGTCAGAGTTACAAAGAGAAATTCCATTTAAAGTAACTACTGATAATATAAAATATTTAGGAATCTATCTGCCAAGGGAAAATCAGAAACTTTATGAGCAAAATTACAGACCACTTTTCACACAAATTAAGTCTGATCTAACCAATTGGAAAAATATTAAATGCTCTTGGATAGGGCGAGCAAATATAATAAAGATGACAATATTACCTAAACTAATCTATTTATTTAGCGCTATACCAATCAGACTCCCAAAAAACTATTTTAATGACCTAGAAAAAATAACAACAAAGTTCATATGGAAAAACAAAAGGTCAAGAATTTCAAGGGAATTAATGAAAAAAAAATCAAATGATGGTGGCTTAGCTGTACCAGATCTAAAATTATATTATAGAGCAGCAGTTACCAAAACTATTTGGTATTGGCTAAGGAATAGATTAGTTGATCAGTGGAATAGATTAGGTTCAAGGGATAAAACAGTCAACAAATATAGCAACCTAGTCTTTGACAAACCCAAAGATCCCAGCTTTTGGGATAAGAACTTACTGTTTGATAAAAATTGCTGGGAAAATTGGAAACTAATATGGCAGAAACTAGGCATTGATCCATACTTAACGCCGTACACCAAGATAAGGTCAAAATGGGTTCATGACCTAGGCATAAAGAATGAAATTATTAATAAATTAGAGGAACATAGGATAGTTTACCTCTCAGACCTGTGGAAGGGGAAGGTCTTTATGACCAAAGCAGAACTAGAGATCATTACTGATCACAAAATAGAAAATTTCGATTATACCAAACTGAAAAGTTTTTGTACAAACAAAACTAATGCAGACAAGATTAGAAGGGAAGCAATAAACTGGGAAAATATTTTTACAGTCAAAGGTTCTGATAAAGGCCTCATTTCCAAAATATATAGAGAATTAACTCTAATTTATAAAAAATCAAGCCATTCTCCAATTGAAAAATGGTCAAAGGATATGAACAGACAATTCTCAGATGAAGAAATTGAAACTATTTCTAGTCATATGAAAAGATGCTCCAAGTCATTATTAATCAGAGAAATGCAAATTAAGACAACTCTAAGATACCACTACACACCTGTCAGATTGGCTAAGATGACAGGAAAAAATAATGATGATTGTTGGAGGGGATGTGGGAAAACTGGGACATTGATTCATTGTTGGTGGAGTTGTGAACGAATCCAACCATTTTGGAGAGTAGTTTGGAACTATGCTCAAAAAGTTATCAAACTGTGCATACCCTTTGATCCAGCAGTGTTACTACTGGGATTATATCCCAAAGAGATTATAAAGAAGGGAAAGGGACCTGTATGTGCACGAATGTTTGTGGCAGCCCTTTTTGTAGTGGCTAGAAACTGGAAACTGAATGGATGTCCATCAGTTGGAGAATGGCTGAATAAATTGTGGTATATGAAAATTATGGAATATTACTGTTCTGTAAGAAATGACCAACAGGATGATTTCAGAAAGGCCTGGAGAGACTTACACGAACTGATGCTGAGTGAAAAGAGCAGGACCAGGAGATCATTATATACTTCAACAACAATACTATATGATGACCAGTTCTGATGGATCAGACCATCCTCAGCAACGAGATCAACCAAATCATTTGTAATGGAGCAGTAATGAACTGAACTAGCTATGCCCAGAAAAAGAACTCTGGGAGATGACTACAAACCATTACATTGAATTCCCAATCCCTATATTTATGCACACATGCATTTTTGATTTCCTTCACAAGCTAATTGTACAATAATTCAGAGTCTGATTCTTTTTGTACAGCAAAATAATGTTTTGGTCATGTATACTTATTGTGTATCTAAGTTATATTTTAATATATTTAACATCTACTGGTCATCCTGCCATCTAGGGGAGGGGATGGGGGTGGGGTAAGAGGTGAAAAATTGGAACAAGAGGTTTGGCAATTGTTAATCCTGTAAAGTTACCCATGCATATATCCTGTAAATAAAAGGCTATTAAATAAAAAAAATTAAAAAAAATAAAAAAGAAAGGGAGAGAGTTTCTAAAGGGGAAGGACTGCTTGAGGCAAGTAGTGGTCATAAGTAAAATACTGGGGAGGAAGGAAAGGGGAAAAGAAATGAGAAAAGTATAATTTTGGTTTAATAAGATGGCAGGAAATACAGAATTAGAATTTACAGAAATTGTAATTTCTGTAAATGTGAATGGGGTAAACTGTCCCATAAAATGTCAGCAGATATCAGACTGGATTAAAAGCCAGAATCCTATAATATATTGTTTACAAGAAACACTTTTAAAGGAGAGTGTTACATAGAGAATAAAGGTAAAAGGCTGGAGCGGAATCTATTATGCTTCAAGTGAAGTTAAAAAAAAAAAAAACAGCAGGGGTAGCCATCCTGATCTCAGATCAAGTGAAAGTAAAATCTAATTAAAAGAGATAAGGAAGGAAATTATAGCTTGCTAAAGAGTACCATAGATGATGAAGCAATATCAATATTAAACATATATGCACCAAGTGGTGTAGTATCTAAATTTCTAAAGGAGAAGTTAAGAGAGTTACAAGAGGAAATAGACAGACAATCTATAATAGTGAGAGATCTCACACTTGCTCTCTCAGAACTAGATAAATCAAACCATAAAATAAATAAGAAAGAAGCTAAAGAAGTAAATAAAATACTAGAAAAACTAGATATTGTAGTGTTCTTGGTGGTTTTGGAGGTCTTTGGAGCAGCCTTCTTTTCAGCAAAGTAATCATCACAAGAATAGCCAGGTGTTAAAGTCCAAATTCTTTATTGTCTCCTTCGCCTGGTGCTCAGCTAGCTTTCTCGGGCCCTTCAGAGGGCACTTGGTTTCGGTGGAGAAAATAGAGGAGAATAGGCCAGCCACCACAAGGCTGATGAAGATGAAAATCAATCTCTCTCTCCTTGGCTATGAGAGCTTGAGCTCCTGCGTCCAGTCCTTTGTCTTCTCTGGTGCTAACTCTGAGTCTGAGGGCTTTTGCTTCAACCTCCAGCCACCACAGAGGTGGACAATGGAATAAATCTGTTTCTGCCTCTTTTGGCTGAGTTTCTCTAAGCTTATATGCTCTATGCTGAGTATAAACTAATCATTATATCACTAGGAAACCATTATTTATTGTAAGATTAAATCAATCATCCTGAATTTAGAGAACTATTAAGCACCATGCTAAACTAGATAACCATTGTATCATCAATTCCACTGACTTAACACCTTGTGAGAATCCTTGTTGCAAACTTGTGGCCCATAACAAAATATGACAGATCTTTGGAGAAAATTGAATGGAAACAGAAAGGATTATACTTTCTTCTTGGCAGCTTATGGAACCCATACAAAAAATGACAATATATTAGGACATGAAGACCTCAAAATCAAAGTACTTAATGAAGAGAAAAGCAAATGAGTGTGGGCTAGCTGGACCAGATCTAAAACTATATTATAAAGCAGCAGTCATCAAAATCATTTGGTACTGGCTAAGAAATAGAGAAGTTGATCAGTGAAATAGATTAGACTCACAGAACAAAATAGTCAATAACTATAGCAATTTACTATTTGACAAACTCCAAACCTCCAACTTTTGGGATAAGAACTTATTTGACAAAAACTTCTGGGAAAATTAGAAACTAATATGGCAGAAAGTAGGCATAGACTCACACCTAATGCCATATACAAGATAAGGTAGAAATGGTTTCTATGATCTAGACAAAAAAATGATATTATAAACAAATTAGAAGAAGATAGGATAGTTTACCTCTCTGATTTGTGGAGGAGGAAGCATTGTGTGACCATAGAAGAACTAGAGATCATTATTGATCAGAAAATAGATAATTTTGATTGTATTAAGTTAAAAGGGTTTTGTACAAACAAAACTAACACAGACAAAATTAGAAGGGAAGCAATAAACTGGGAAAACATTTTTATATCCAAAGAATCTGTTAAAAGCCTCATTTCTAAAATATATAGAGAATTGACTCAAATTTATAATATTTCAAGCCATTCTCCAATTGACAAATGGTCAAAGGATATGGACAGAAAATTTTCAGATGAAGAAATTGAAATTATTTGTACCTACATGAAAAGGCACTCCAAAGCACTATTGATCAGAAAAATGCAAATTAAGACAATTCCGAGATACCACTATACACCTGTCAGATAGGCTAAGATGACAGGAAAAGATGACAATGAATGTTGGAGGGGATGGGAGAAAACTGGGACACTGATACATTGTTGGTGGAATTGTGAATACATCCAACCTTTCTGAAGAGTGATTTGGAACTATGCTCAAAGTGTGCATACCCTTTGATCCAGTAGTTTTTCTACTGGGATTATATCCCAAAGACATCTTAAAGAGGGAAAGGGACCCACATATACAAAAATGTTTGTGGTAGCCCTCTTTGTGTAATGGCAAGAAACTGGAAACTGAGTGGATGCCCCTCAGCTGGAGAATGGTTGAATAAATTATGGTTTATGAATTCTATAGAATACTATTTTTCTGTTAGAAATGACCAACAGGATGATTTCGGAGATCTAGAGGTCTAGAGAGGCTCCATGAACTGATGCTAAGTGAAATGAGCATAACCAGGAGATCATTATATATGGCAACAACAAGACTATACCATGATCAGTTCTGATGGATGTGGCTTTCTTCAGCATTGAGATGATTCAAGTCAGTTCCACTGTTCAGTGATGAAGAGTGCCGTCTACACCTAGAGAGAGAACCATGGAAACAGTATGGATGCATTCTTACTCTCTGTTATTTGCTTGCATTTTGTTTTCTTTCTCAGTTTTTCTTTTTCTTCCTTCTTAATCTGATTTTTTTTTCTGCAGCAAGATAACTGTATAAATATGTATACCTATATTGGATTTGACATGTATTTCAACATATTTAACATGTATTGGATTACCTGCCAGCTAGAGGAGGGGGTGGGGAGAAGGAGGGGAAATTTTGTTACAAAAGGTTTTGCAAGGATCAGTGTTGGAAAAATTATCCATGCATATGCTTTGTAAATGAAAAGCTTAAAAAAAGATTTAATTTAACTCTCTCATTTTTGAAATTAAGAAATGAAGATCAGGAAAAATTAAATGACTTCCCTAAGGCCACATATATAGCTTAGGGGCAGAATCATGATTCCTGACTCACTGTATAATATTCTTCCTACAATACCATATTAAAATTATGTTCTTTCTGACATTATAAGTATGTATAAACAGTCACCATTCTCTCCCAGACACATATATTCATGTGTATCCAGAGGTGTTTTGGAATGTGATTTCTTGGTAGGGGGAAAGGAGAGGGAAACAAACAACTTTAACTTTTAAGCATAAAGAAAACTAATGAAACAATAATATATACAAATATCTATTAATATCATGGTCCTACAACCTATGATTTAGGTGCAACTGAAAGAATAAGGATGGAATTATGAATAATTATTTAGTCTTTTGTTCATCTCTGCTGAAAACCTCAGACAAATTGAAGTAAATCTAATTACAAGTCTTCTATAACAGAGGGAGCAGAAATACATAGACAAAGAAAACTATCCACAAAAATAGATTTCTGAGGAGATATATTCTTTGGTATGAAAAGCTCCAATTTGGCTCATGTTTTTTTCTCTTTTCTAGAGAAATCAGTTAAGCAGATATGATACAAGGGCTAGCCTGGGACCACAGCTCAGAAGTAATCACTCTTTTCCTTTATATCTACCTTCTATAGATAATTTCAGAGTGGGAGATCTTCAGTGCTCTTACTAGTTAGGGTTCCTACAAAGAGTTATTTATTTCTAACCCCTCCCCTCACCATAACTTAACTGCTTTGTTTCCCTTAATATTGTAACAATTAACATAAGATCATTATTAAATATCAAAATAATTTAATATATGTAGTAAGGGATCAATTACTATCTATTTGAAATTTGTAATAAAGCTACAGTTATCATATAGTTATAGCTCTATTAATTTACTGACAAGTGGAATCATGTCTAAATAATTCTGCTAAAGTCAATCAGCCTCAAAGATTATTAACAAATATGCATATAAATACTCAGAAGGGTTATTCAATGGTACCTCATTTTTACATAAATCTTCACCACATGCATTGTATATTGAGTAACTCAAATAGTTCCAATGGAAAGATAAAGCTATGAAAAACAATAGAATTGCATCTAATATCTTGTTCAGTCATTTTCGTTACTTCTGACTCTATAGTCCCATTTGGGGGGTTTCTACAGAAATTATTTACCATTTTCTTCTCCAAATCATTTTAGAGGTGAGAAAACTAAGGCAGACAGGATTAAGTGGCTTATTCAGGATCACATAGCTAGTAAGTGTCTGAGGCCACATTTGAACTCTAGTCTTTCTGATTTCAGGCCCTGTGTTCTATCCATTATACTACTTATCTGCCAATGCTTATAATACTATATAATTATATGGAACAGTCAAATAATAACCTTTGAAGGGCAAGAACTAAGTACTCTAAATATTCTAAAAGCATCCTAGAACCTACCCTACAAGAAATTGGTTAGTATTGTTCTCCCATATCAATTTTGTAATGGAGTTCTGTTACATAATACATACATGGTAGTTTTGTGAACTAGGAATTTGTTTTGTTGTAGGCATATGTTTATTACCTTCAACAGCATATTATACAAACTTAAAAATAAAATTGAACAACCATATACCTCAAAAATGAAACCACCTCTTTTTTGGAATCCTAGTGTTAACTCAACTTGAAGCAAGGTACTAAGTGGAACTGAAAAACAATGCTTGTGTTCACACCTGTACTCACTGGAGTTCACATGTTTGGGAGATTTCAGAGTTTCGTATGAGATATCCAAATTCACACCTCCCTTGAAGCTCTCAGGGCCAAAGAGCACTCTGGGAGAAACCCATAATCCCTCTCTCTCAGAAGAGATCCTATATAAGAAACAGACAGAGGCTCTCTCGGGGAGTTGAGCTGAAAACACTGAGAGAAGAATTCAACTGAATTAGATTGGAAAAGGGAGCGTCAGTTCAGTTGAGGAGAAGTACTCTCTTGGAGGCACAACCAGATTCAACACTCTGGGAGAATGAGAGCCAGAAGCCCTCTCTCGGAGGCAAGAGACATTCATTCCTTCTGGAGGCTTGAAGAAAGCAGAGGCAAAGGACAAAGCTCCAAGAGCTCTTGGAACCAAGCAGAAAGACAGGCCTCTAAGAAAACTAACTGGCCTATATTGGAGACAATAAAAGATCTGAACTTCTAGCACCTGGCTGTGTTTGGAGTAATTATATACTTTTAACAGAAACTAAGGCTGCCTCCAGAAAACCTCCCCAAGAAACCTTCTCACAGAAAGAACCATCATATATTATATTTTAAAGAACAAAAACACCACACTCTTCTTAAATAGTTTCTACAGAGTTTAATAACTCAGGAATATGTTCAATCTTAAGAGATACAATTGTATAACTGGGTTTACAATATACTTTTCTTATAACTACAATGAGCAAAAAGTATTGAAGTAATATTCATTTTTCATATGAGAAGAATGAAGCACAGAAAAGTTAAATTATTTTTTTCAGTATCATATAAGTAGTAAGCAGAACTCAAATTCAAGTATTCTGGTGCCAAAATAAATGCTGTATATTTTCTTTTTTCCATGCCATATTGCCTTTCATGAAATTTTACAGACTCTTATCATACTTTAAATTTTCTGGAAATAAAATGTGAGAAATAAACAACAATAAGGAAATATTGAGGTAGACAGACTAATCAGGATGTTATTGAAACTATCTAAGCAAGAGATGGTGTGACACTGAGATGATATGTTAGCTTTGTTCATAGAAAGAAGGGATAAGACATAGGAAATGTAACACATAATGAAAAAGCTACATTTGGAAATGGCTTGGAAGGTAGGGTGAAGGACACCAAGTCAAAGATAAAATTAAGGTCATGATCCCCAGAAAAGAACTGTATGTATTGCAATAAATGGTTTGGGATACTTTTGTTGTTAATTTGATAATTATTCAGGTGTTTTCCAATTACATCCAACTAATTTGGGATTGTCTTGGCAGAGATAACTGGAGTGGTTATTTCCAGTTCATTTTACAGATGATGAAACTAAGGCCAAGAAGTTTAGTGACTGCCCAGGTCACATGGTTAGTAAGAGTCTAAGACCAGATTTCAATTCAGGAAGATGAGTATTCTTGGCTCCAGGGCTATCATTCTAACCTATCTGCCCCAATTATGTTGATGTTTTCTCTTTAAGCTAACCCTTTCTTATACATCTGCAATATATTCAACATGGATAAAAAAAATAGCGATGAATTGCTGTAATCCATTCCATAATTTTATTTAAAAATTTTAAGTGATATTTATTAACTATAGTAATCTCTAACTGTGATTTATCATTCCCTATGTAAGTTTCAAAAGCAATGGACCTCCCAATTTGTAGAACCATTGCTTATAGCAAATGAAGAAGTTTTGAAGACTGTGGATAAGTTCTCTTACTTTGGCCGTGTACTTTCCAAGGATATCCGCATTGATAACGAGGTTGACACATGCGTTGTAAGAGCTAGTTCATTGTTTGGGAGACTTTGAAGGAAAGTGTGGAAGAAGAAAGGTATTAGACTGACTATCAAACTAAAGATATGCAGAGTTGTTGGGATGACCACATTTTTGTATGCCTATGAAACCTGAAAAATATACCAATGCCATGACAGTAAACTGAATTTCTTCCATCTGAATGGTCTTAGGAAGACTGTGAAGATCATCTGGTAGGATAAGATACCAGACACTGACATGGCTTTCTCAAACTACACTGTCAAATATTCAAACTCTATTGCAGAGATCACAACACCAATGGTCTGGTCATGTTCAAATGCCAAATGTATGCTTAACAAAAAGACTATTTTATGGACAACTCAGATAGGGCAAGCACTCACAAAGTGGTTAGAAAAAAATAGAAAAAAAGAAAAAAATACTCTCAAGATCTCTCTGGAGAACTTTAGAATTGATCACATGACATGGGAAATACCCACAGAGTACTGATCAGCATGATGTGCCCTCACCAGAGAAGATGCTGTGCTCTATGAACAAATCATAATTAAATTAGTAGAAAGGCAAGATTCACAAAGTTAGAAAATTTACCCCCAAAGTTCATAGGGGTTATTGATGTCTGACCTGTGGCAAAGTATCCCATGGCCTTATTGGTTTGATTAGCCATAGTGGGACACACTGTAATTTGATTCTAACATAGTGATATCATTTTGTTCCTCTTCAAGAACAATGGAAAACAATCAATCACCAGTGTCTCTCACAAAATGGATTTCATATAGTGCTTTTCTTAATTTTTGAGAATAATTTGTATATTGTTGATATTAACTGTTTTTTAGATGCTTAATAAAATTGTTCTGTAATTCCATCATTATAAAGAGCTTTTGTTTTTGTTAGTTTTTTTTATAGTAGTTGTATTACATTTATAGAAACCGAATTACTAAATATTCTATTTCTGAAGGTTGTTTATTTATGAAGTATTTTCAGTTTTATTGATTTCCCATTATTTTATGTCTCTTCCTCTCTCTTGTTAAATTGTCTCTCTTCAAAATTTCATTTTGCTGCCTCCCATAATCTGTCTTCCTTTTATCATCCCCCACTCTCTTATTCCCTTCCACTCCTATTTCCCTATATGGTAGATTACATTTTTACACACAATTGAGTATGTGTATTGCTCTCCCTCCCTCCTTCCTCCTTCTTTCTCTCCCTCTTTTTTTCCTCTCTCCCTCTCTGTTGCTCTGTGTGTGTGTGTGTGTTCTCTGTCTCTTCTGTGTGTGTGTGTGAGCATACACATTCCCACCCACCTAAAACAGTACAGGTCCTATTCCAGCAAATTAAAAGCAGGCCTTGAAAGTGATTTAATATCAGCTGGGGAAGCAGCTCTTCCAGAATTCTCACACCATAGATGGCAAGATAGTTGAATAATTGGTCAGAAGCAGATCATAAAGCCCTTTTGCTTTCACTGGGGGCAGGATTTTGTTGTATTGCCCATACAAGGATCCATGTTGTAGTCTTAGATAAAGCCTTGGGGCTAGCAGAACATCAGCACAACACAACCTGCAGTTTTAAGGGAATAGGGATGCTGGGGCACAGTTCCAGGGCACAAAGGAATGCTTTTGAACATTGACAGACTAATACATAGACTAGTAGAGTACTAAAACACATCTCTCCTTAAATTAAATCTCCTTGATAGAAATGATAATTTACAGATTCTGAGAATTAGCTATAAAACCATGTATAGAAAAACATGAAACTTGGGACAGTGCCCCCTTCCCCTTGGAAGCAAAATCCCAGTTTATCATAAAATTAAAAGTCAAGATATAACCTAGAAAAATGAGCCAAAAAAAAAAAAAAAAAAAAAAAAAAAAGCTGACCATGGCAAGTTACAAGTTACTAAGTTGACAGGGAAGATCAAAAATACAAATTCAGAAGACAACAAAAGTCAAAACTGATATATTCAAAACCTCAAAGAAAAATGGTCTCAAACCCCCCAAAATTCCAAGACAAGGTCAAAAAGGAGTTTAGGGGCAACTAAGGAACAAATGAGACTAACACAAGAAAATCATGGGGAGAGTTAACAGATTGGTAGAGGAGGCACAAAAAATATTGGGCAAAAAATCCCCATATAAATAAAATAGATCAAAAGATAAAAAAGGCACAAAAATGTAATGAAGATAAAAACATTAAAAATAGAATTAGATGAATAAAAAGTACAATATTCACCAAAAGAATTTCTTATAAAGTTGAATTGACCAAGTAGAAAAGAAGGTATAAAAGTTCACTAAAGAAAATAATTTCATAAAGATTAGATGAGGAAATGGAAGTTAATGGTCCATGAGGCATGAAACAATAAAACAAAATCAAAAGAATGAAAAAATAAATGAAAATATCTCAATGGAAAAATGACTGGGGAAATAGTTCTAGGAGAAATATTTTAAGAATTATTGGACTTATCCTAAAAACAGAGGGAAGGAGAAATTGAAAGAATCACCCAACCACTTCCTGAAAGAGATCGCAAAATGAAAACTTTCAAGAATGTTATAGCATTATAGAACTACTAAGTCAAGGAGAAAATATCACAAGAAGCCAGAAAGAATCAATTCAAATATCATGGAGCTGTGGTCAAAATAATACAAGACTTAGCACCTTTTACATTAAAGGATTAGAGAGCTTGTAAAATGATGTTGCAGAGGCCAAAGGAGTTAGGATTATAGCCAAAGAACAATTTATCCCAGTTAAAAAAATTATATTCCCTCAGGAAAATATTCAATGAACTAGAGCATGAATAGAAAATCTGGCTTTTAAATTGCATTTCTGAAGAGAATCATAGAAAGGAAAAAGAAAGAAAAATTATAAGAGATTCAATAAAGTTAAACTGTTTGCATTCCAAAATAGGAAGATGATACTGTAACTCCTAAAAACTTTTCTCATTAGGGCAATTAAAAGGAATGTACATAGAGGAATGAGTTGAATATAGTAGGATGATAAGATGAAAAATATAAAATTAAAATTGAGAAATAGGAATGTAATATAAGAAAGGGAAAGGGAGAAATAGAATAAAATATGACATTTGACATATCTGACATAAGAGATTTTACAGTGGAAGGGAAGATGGGAGAAGATGAGTAAGTAGGGGAGGGGAATACATGAATCTTATAATCATCAGAATTGACTTCAAGAGGGAATAAAATGCACACTCAGTTGACAGTAGAAATCTCTTAAAATACAGGAAAATAAAAGGGGAAGAGGATAATAGAAGGGGGCCACTGATTGATGGAAAGGAAGGTTGGGAGGGCAGTAATCAGAAAAAGATGGACAAGGAGAAAGGGAGCAGAGAAAGTAGAGAGAGTGAGGAAAACAGAAAATCAGAGAGACAAAGAGAGAGAGATTGAGAAACAGAGAGACAGAGTGATAGAGACAGGATGGGATATAAAATGGAGGGAAATACAGTTAGTGTTCATGCCTGTAGGGAGAAAAATGAAGCAAGTTTCTCTGATAAAGGTTTCATTTCTCAAATAACTGAATTAAATCTCTCTCTTTAACTATCAAAATATATTTTTAAAAGAGCCATGTCACAATTGATAAATGATCAAAGGACACAAATGTGTAGTTTTCAGATAAAGTAATCTAAGCTATCTATGGTTATATGATTAAAGAAATATGGTTATAATGATTAGAGAAATGTCAATTATAATAATGCTGAGGGACTATCTAACACTTTTCAGAGTATCTAGGAGGTGTGGGAAAATTGAAATACTAATTCACTGTTGGTAGAGTTGTGATTTAGTTCAACTATTATATAGAGCTATATAGAATTATGCTCAAAAGAATCTAAAACCATGCACACCATCTGACCCAGCAATACTACTATTTGATTTATATTCCATAGATGTTACAGCAACAATAGGAAAAAGAAAATATATTCACACAAAAAAATTATAGCAGTTCTTCTAGTGATGGCAAAGTAAGTAAAGACTTAAATGAAGTGAGGCAAAGTACAATAAATGGAACCAAGAGAACATTGTTCATAACAACAACATTTTATGATGATCAATTGCTTATTTTTAGAGTGATATTTTTATTTTTTAATTAAAGTTTTTTACTTTCAAAATATATACATGGATAATTTTCCAACATTCACCTTTACAAAACTTTGTGTTCTATTTTTCCCTGCCTTCCTCCCACCCTCTCCCCTAGATGGCAAGTGTTACAATATATATTAAATAGGTGCAATTCTTCATTTCCATAAATATATGATGATCGATTGAAAATGACTATGTTATTATCAGCAATATAATGAGCCAAGGCAATTCTGAATGACTTATGATGAAAAATGTTATTCATCTCCAGAAAAAAAAAGTGGAGGGAGTCTAAATGCAGATAAAAGTATACTTTTTAAACTTTATTTAGCTTTCTATTTTGGTCTGTTTTCTTTCATAACATGAGTAATGTGGAAATATATTTCTTATGCTCGTACACATATAACATGTATCAACTTGCCTAACTTATTTATGATGGGGGAGGGAAAGGAGGGAGAAAAATAATTTGTAACAGATTTTTTAATGAATATTAAAAATTGTTTCTACATATAAGTGGGGAAAGTAAAATAAATAGTTTTTAAAAGCTCTTCCTTACATACCTCTTTTATGTGAGAAAGCTTTCCCCATCTCCCAATGTATCTTTTTTTTTGAGATAATTCCAACATAATTGAATACATCCATGATCTCTATGATAACTTCTTTTATCTGTCCTAATAATTGCTCCCTATATAAGAATATAAAGTTTAATTTCAGTGTATCCCTTAGTATTACTCTCATGTTTACCTTTTTTATGCTTCTTGTGAGATTTTCTAAATGTTAAATTTTCTATTCTGTTCTGATCTTTTCTTCAGGAATGCTTGAAAGTATTTCATCTAATTAAACTTCCACTTCTTCCCTGAAGGATTATATTTAGTTTTTCTGGGTAGGTTATTCTCCATTGTAACCATAGCATCTTTGCATTCCAAAACAACATATTCCAAGCCCTCTGCTCCATTAATATGGAAACCTCTAAATTTTGTGTGATCCTGTGGTACAACATTTGATTTTCTTTTTTTCTCCTCTTTGACTGTTCTTTGATCTGGGAACTCTGGAATTTGGCTATAATATGTCTGGGAATTTTCATTTTATTATCTCTTTTCAGGAAGCAGACAGTACGTTTTTTAAATGTCTATTTTTCCCTCTGGATTTAACATATCAGGGCCACCTATGTCTCACATCCCATCCCAAAATAAGATCAAAATGGGTATATGATTTGGGTATAAAGAATGATTTGTCCATAAACAAATTAGGAGAATTTTACTGATTAGATCTTTGGAGAAGGAAGGAATTTATGACCAAAGAAAGAATGTTATGAAAGGCAAATTGGGCAACTTTGATTACATTAAATTAAAAATATTTTGCACAAACAAAACCAACAGAAATAAGACTAAAAGAGAAGTACAAAGCTGGGGGGGAAATCTTTTCAGCAAGTTTTTTTTTTTTTTAATAAAAGTCTCATTTCTAAAACATATAAAGAACTGTGTCAAATTTATAAGAATACAAGTCGTTCCCCAATTGATAAATGGTCAAAAAATATGAATAGACAATTTTCAGATGATAAATTAAAGTCATCTAGAATCATATAAAAAAATGCTCTAAATCACTATTGATTAGAGAAATGCACATTAAAATAACTCTGAATTATCACCGCATATCTCTCACATTACTAAGATGACAGAAAAAATAATGATCAATGTTGGAGGGATGTGAGAAAAATGGAACACTAATGCATTGTTACTGGAGTTGTGAAATGATCCAATAATTCGGAGAGCAATTTGGAACCAAAGGGACATAAAATTGTGCTTATCCTTTGACCCAGCAGTGCCATTACTGAATTTGTATCTCAAGGAAATCTTAAAGAAGGGAAAAGGACCCACATGTGCAAAAATGTTTGTAGCAGCTCTTTCTGTGATAGCAAAGAATTGGAAAATGAGCAGATGCTCATCAATTGGGAAATGACTGAACAAGTTGTAATAAATGAAGATAATGGAATATTGCTGTTTTATATAAAATGATGAACTAGCTGATTTTAGAAAGGCCTGTAAAGATGGATGGGAACTGATGCTGAACAAAACAAGCAGAACCAGGGACACACTGTACATAACAGCAAGTAAGAAATGATTAACTATGAAAGACTTGGTTCTTCTTAGTGGTTCAGTAATCCAAAGCAATCCCAATAGACTTTGGGAAGAAAATGCAATCTGTATCCAGAAAAAGAACTAAGGACACTGAACTGTAAATCAGTACATGCTATGTTCACTTCTTTTTTTTTCTCTCCCTTTTGCTCTGATTTTTCTCTCCCAATATAATTCATAATTTAATGTATATTGAAAGTAAATAAATTTACTAGGAAAAAAAGATATCAGGGCAGTTTACCCAGATAATTTGTGTATAGGTTATTTCTTTGAATAGTTTTCAATTCAACCAATTATTCTAAAATTATCTGTTGATCTATTTTTGAGGCCAGTTATTTTTCTGATAAAAAAAATTCACTTTTTTACACACACACACACACACACACACTTTCTTTTACTTTTAGTTTGTTGTTTCTCATTGTCTCATGGAATTATTAGATTCTACTTGCCCAATTCTAATCTTTAAAGAATTATTTTCTTCAGTAAATTTCTGCATATCTTTTTCTTTCCATTTGGTCAATTCTTTTTTGTTCTTCTTTTTCAGTTTATAAGATATATTTATTGCCTCATCATTGTGCCTCATTTACCAAGATTTTAATTCTATTTTTATAATTTTCTTGTATAACTCATTTCTTTGCCCATATTTTCCTCCATACATTCTTATACTTTTCTTTGTCTTGCAGAAGGTTTTTTAAACAAGCTTCAGTGTTTAATGTGCATTATTAATATTGTCTCCATCACTTTGAAAAGTCTAGACAATCAACAAAAACAATATGCCAAGCCAAGATTTTTAGGACTGACAATTTCTGAAGTATATATGTTCACACAGTCACTCTAGGCTTTCTAGCATCCTTTCTACATCTTTACTATTCTTTCTTCTATTATATTATATTATATACACTGGAATCCGCTTTCTATTGTTTGTATTGCCCTTTATATTGCATCCATACCCTCAGGAATTGTTGTGCTTGAGTCCAAACAGCATTTTTAAGACTTTGTTTGTAGCTATTTTCACACTATTGTCTTCTGAGTTTATGTCTTGGTTTTCTCTGCCATCATAGTAGCTTTTTATAATCAAATTCTTACCACCCCCACTATCACTGTTTTGTCATTTTTACAGCCTATTTATTGACTTTGAACTTACTACTGAAGTTAGAATGTGCTCCCCTCATTGTAAAGAAGCATGTACCAATTTACAGGTTTTTCTTGCACTGCACTGCTTTTTTGAGAGGTCGTGCTTGAGTTTTCAAGGTTTTGGTGCTTCCAAGATAAATGGTTTATCAAAAGATATTGTCAATTTTCCCTTGGACTCAGTTTTGGTCTTTACCCAGGATTGCTTTCTAGTACCTTTAGGCCACAAGAACCAGAGTACCATTTTTGTTTCTTCCTTGGAACTGAGACCAGCACCCCTTCTCTCTTGGAACCAGTCCCCAGCACTTCTCTCAACCTGGCATTGCAGACCAAACCTGCATGTGGACAAGAGGGCTGTCAATCAGTCCTAGCTATACCCACTGTTAGCAAAAGGTCCCCTGAAATGTTGTTCTTACCCATTTTCTGATGATCTTTCCATCTCTGGGCTGAGATTTCCTAAAGACATTGCTATGGCCACTGTTAGTGATCCATTTCTATGGACTCTTAATTGCCTTCGATTTATTAAATGAAGTTTTCCTCTTGAAAGCCTAAGCAGTATTAGCATTATTTGTCATAGTCCTTTGCATTCTACTTTCTGTTCACCCCACCTTTGATGATGGCTTTATCCTACAACTAAATCTCAAGACTTTCTGTGCTTCCTCCCATGTTGGCAAATTCACTTTTCATTAGTCTTCATACTTGTCACAAATGTCATTTTGAGGGGGGAGAAATGGATTTACTTTGATTTTAATCCCTTTTCCTTCAACCCATGTACAGCCAAACACATGCTCTACACTTTTCAGTTCTTTAGTTTTCTGACCAATCTGAGTCAGTATTTATTAATTAATTTATTTAAACTATTAAACTTATAGTCCTCTGACACATGTGGTTCTCTAATCTGGAGGACATACTAGGCAGAGGAAAATAAGGTTCTCCTACTTTTTTTTTTCCCTTGGCTACAGCTGGTTGATATCCATTAATTTTTTGGAAAAAGAACTCTGATAAAAATGATATCAATAGGATGTTTTTGAAGTCGTTGAAGCTAAAAAGAACCCTAAATAGGTCATAAAGCATAAGGTGTTGGGGATTATAGGAGAGGAGTGATGAATGACGGTATCATGGATTTGTACTCTTCACTGTTAATTCATAAGCTTATTTTCTTGTTGATTTTTTTTTGTTTTCTTGTCCAGTGGATTTAACTATAATTGTCACCTAAAAGTTTTGTGAGTGAAAAAAATAGCTGTCATTAAAAAAAAACATCTTTAAGCACTATATAAATGCCTATTAATGATAATGATGATAATTAGATAATAGAGATGATAAATTCTGTACAAATTTCATTTTTAGAGTAAATGAGACATGGAGAAAATAACTATTCTTCCATTTTTTTTTTGCCTTGAGAATCAGAATAGATACATTTTTGATAGGTCAGTTTATGTGGCTATCATTAATGCTAAGGTCTTTTAGTATTTCTCATATAAAATTAGTCATTTCTTATTCTCTATCCAGTGGTAAAACAATAGCTATTACCTGTCAGAAATCAGTTGTAAACACGGTTTTATTCTTTACTATTGCTCTATGAATTGGTAACTATTTGATGTAAAAATCTTTCTTTAGATTTTATCAAGGGATTTGAAATCTCTAACAATTTTCCTCTTTTTTAAGGAAAAAAAGTTATTGAAAATGGATAGCATTTGACATTATTACAATTATCATTATTTGGCATTGACATTTTCCCAGTTTTTTTAGCTTTCACATTCACAAAACTATTTTTCCTATTCCTGTTCCTGTGGTGTTAAAATGTGTCTTAAAGGATGGAAACAAATCTATTAGTATGCCTGATGGCTGAATTTTCTAATTTGCATTATGTAAGAGTTTATCAATTTTTCTTGCTCTATGGAGTGCATTCTGCAGATAAAGGGTAAAACAAGCCAGCATACTAGTCCATATGTCTAAGACAGGACAAGTGTCTAGTTAACAAAGTACCAATTAAGTAATTGGATGAGAATTGGAAAAAAGGAAACTCAGGGAGGTCTAGGAGCTTGATCTTGTTGCTAAACAAACCTTGAGAATTGCAGTCTGTGATTAAGTTTAAGAACTCTAAAGGATCTATGTTCTCCTTACCAGATTGAGACTGTTCTAATCAGAGTCAATGTAGATAGAAGAATCATTAACTGTATAGTAGGAGAAGTTAAGACATATTTCAAGTCTTGGTTTTGTAATTTTTTTTTTTACCAAATATTGCCACAGACAAGTTAATATATCTTAATTCAACTTCAAAATAAAATAACTGGACTAATTGGTTTCTTAGCTCCTTTCCTATTCTAAATCCTTATCTTTTATGGCATATATATACACATGTGTACACATACATATATTTGTACTTTTATATGTACTTATTTTGATTTAGAAAAAAATATGTTAATGCACTGGGTTTTAGGCCAAACCAAAGAATCTATTCACAAAAATTTTTTGTGAATTTTTCCAGTTTATACTGCATCACATTGATTTTTTCTTCTCAGCTAAATTGTAAGATTGTTGAAGGCAGACACTGTTTTATACTTTTCTAATATATCTAACCCAAATGAAATTGCTAAGCCCATAGTAAACATTTATTATATACTTGATCTCTCTTTAGAACAAGAGCAGTAGAATGAGCACTGACTGGATCTGGAGTTAGAAATCCTAACTCTTCAGCCTAGTTTTGCCACTTTCTAACTGGATAACCATAGTTGAGCCTCTAATGTCCTGGAGACCCACATTTCTTTATCTTTAAAATACGTAGGTATGGCACTTACTGATCCTGCTAATATCACTTCTAATTTTTCATCATTTCTCTTAGGATAAACAGAAAGCCATGACAATTTTATAACTATGTAGCAAAATAGAATCCCTCTTTCTCTTCCTGCTCTCCTCTTGCTTTCCCTTCTCTACTTTTCAGAAAATATTCTTGATTTACCTTTTTTTTTAATTAGAGCAATGAAATGGAGATAAATTAGACAAGCTGCCTCAGGTATACAAACATTTTATCTTGGTGGTATTCTGATAGTAGTAAATATAGCAGAGTTCACCATACTCTGGTCATTTTAAAAGAGATTACTTTACTATTTGTTTTTTTTGTTTTTTTTTTTAGAAAATCAAGTTATTGTGAATTTTTAAAACTAGAATCAAGCAAAAATACTATAAGAAAAACCACCCCTATTTTACCATCCAGGCTAACCACCTTAAAAACAAAAGAAATGGGGAAAATATTAGCAAGGAACAAATTTTATAATTTCTAAACTATGTTTAAGATTCTAAAAAGTAAAAAGGACGCAAGACTTCATTGACAAAATATTTGGAAGCATCATATGAAAACACTAGTTTGTAGTCTATCATATAAACTTTGATGAAATTGAAACTATTTCCACTCATATGAAAGAGTGTTCCAAATCACTATTGGTCGGAGAAATGCAAATTAAGACAACTCTGAGATACCACTACACACCTATCAGATTGGCTAAGATGTCAGGAAAAAATAATCATGAATGTTGGAGGGGATGAGGGAAAACTGGGACACTGATGCATTGTCTCCAACCATTCTGGAGAGCAATCTGGAATTATACCCTAAAAGTTATCAAACTGTGCATATCCTTTGATCCAGCAGTGCTACTACTGGGCTTATACCCCAAAGAGATGCTAAAGAAGGGAAAGGGACCTGTATGTGTCAAAATGTTTGTGGCAGCCCTGTTTGTAGTGGCTAGAAACTGGAAAATGAATCAATTCCCATCAATAGGAGAAAAGTTGGGTAAATTATGGTATATGAATGTTATGGAATATTATTGTTTTGTAAGAAATGACCAGTAGGATGAATACAGAAAGGCTTGGAATTACATGAACTAATGTTAAGTGAAACGAGCAGAACCAAGAGATCATTATTTACTTCAACAATGATACTATATGAGGATGTATTCTAGGAAATGGATTTCTTTGACAAAGAGAAGATCTAACTCACTTTCAATTGATCAATGATGGGCAGAAACAGCTACACCCAAAGAAAGAACACTGGGAAATGAATGTAAACTGTTTGCATTTTTGTTTTTCTTCCCGGGTTATTTTTACCTTCTGAATCCAGTTCTTCCTGTGCAACAAGAGAACTGTTCGGTTCTGCACACATATATTGTATTTAGGATATACTGTAACATATTTAATATATATAGGACTGCTTGCCATCTTGGGGAGGGGGTGGAGGGAGAGAGGGGAAAAGTTGGAACAGAAGTGAACGGGAGAGATAATGTTGTAAAGAAATTTTTTTAAATAAAAAAAATTTAAAAAAAATTTTTAAAAAATTGTGTGTGTATATGTATGTATTCATATATGTATATATGTGAGTATATATGTGTATGTACATCAGCACATTTTAATATGACATCAAAAAATATATATCACAAATATTTTCAATGGGGCTGTATATTTTTAAAAATGATACCACAAGTATGCATACATATATATGTATATACTTAAAAAATGTCATACACAAGCAGAATCATCCATGCCCTAAACTGAAAAGTAAAGAAAATCCATATGTAGGACCCCTAGGGCCTTCATTTTTAAAAAATATATATATATTTTTAATCCCTTGGTGTCAATCTGTCTTTTATTATAGTTCTTTTATCCTTCTCTCTATTCCTCTAATCTAAATATGATGTCAAGAAATAATCTAATAAATAAACGTGCATTTTAGTATAAATGATGATACAGCTTAATATATTATCCTTTTATCTTTAAGGATTTATTTTCATTAAAAATTACCACAACACAATATTTTTCAAATTTTGTTTTGTTTTTAAGCAAGAGAAATTTTCTGGTGCACCCAAATTCTTAGTCCAAAATAGTCATCTAATTATTATCTGCCACTTTGAATAAATTCTATGTCAAAATATCTGAGACTACAGAAATCAAGCCAGGCTGAAAGGAAATAAAGTTCCAGAGAAATAAAATAAAATTTGCCCTTTACTTTTATGTCATATTTTTGTTAGTTTTTCATTTAAATTTTTATTGATAGGAAAAGTTGGCTTTTTTTAAGAGTTTATATCTTATTATCACCCAAATTCAAAGAATGAATCTCTGACATCTATTCCTACTCATATGTTACTGAAGAATGTTGAAGGAAGTTATACAAAAATGCTGATGGATTTGTGGAATTGTGTTTTTATATTTGGGGGGGGGGAGTTAGGAATCCCAGATTCTCAGATATATAAAGCTTTTTTTTCAGTAGTAACATCATTCTTCATGATTATAGCCACCATTGTGGAACTTATACCAACTGAGATTGGACTGATGCAGCTAGCTTTCTTTTTAACTTCAAAATCCACAATCCAAAATAATTTTGACCTTGAACCCAATATAACCTATATATCAGTGACTATATTTGTCTTTCTTCATCAGAGCTACTATAATTAAATTAGGAATTTTTTTATTTGATACCAAAATATCAGTAAGAACAGAGTATTCCTTTATGGCACAGGGATGTTAGTACAGTGCCATTAACTCTAGGTAGGACCTTCTTGCCTGCCATATGTTAACAATGACATCACAAGGAGTATTTCAATGTTTTTGACTAATCATTCACATTCATTTATTTCCCATTATGTTCATAGCAATTTATTTATGAATATATAGAAGAAGAAGGAGTTCAATAAGGTAGCCACCAGATTACCACTAACATTCAGTTTACTGGTCATATCCAACCAGTATTCATCTGAATCAGAATGGAGTTTAAAATCATTTGATTACTAATTTTTATATACGCTGCCATCTTGGTTTGGTTAAGGACATTGGAGAAAATCCTGTTAAGTTATTCTTATCAGGATAAAATTCAAATGGGGCTTTGTGTTCCCTAATGTAAAATAATTTTCCACTTTGTGCTGGGCTTCCTGGATGATCCACTTGGTCAACATCCAGAAATGGTACAAGTTTCATGGTTGCTCTGACATGCTGGCATTCACAGGATAATTGACAAACCCTTATTTAATGATCACACATAGGGTCGAGGAAAGCATTACCCTTCTTAAAATGGGTTCTCTTGACCTTGACCATTTTCTTGTTATTTTCTTACAATCAAACTTCCTAAATAGAGGTTCCTTAGAAATTATACAGTAGAGCTGTATCTTTTTTTCCCCTTTTGTTTCCTACCATAAGTATTTCCATTATCTTTCTCACAGATATGCTTCTCAGTTCTACTGACAAAATATTATATTTACAATATGCTTTACTCACCTTTGCTGTTACAGTCTTTGGGACCATGCTTATACCCTCTGGTTATTGGAGTTTAAAGACTGTATCAAGAAGCCTAAAAAGTTAAATTGTATAACATAGGCACTAAAAACCTTACTGGTGCCCCTTGCTAATCAAGAGCAGTTAGAGAATCTTTGTTTGAATTATATCTGACATCATTGCCGTTTTTCTTTTAACTTATCTTTTAGAAAGCCCTGGTTTCCATATTTTCTTCTGGATATGTGTATGCTGTTCTTCACTGGGTTTCTATAGTCTCTTGTATATCTATATATAATTTACTCAACATTTCTTTAAGCTAATTAGATATCCTCTATGTATCCAGCTTCTATATCCCACTGTATAATTTGTGTATGTGGAATTTTCTATTTGGAGAATTTACTAACTAAAGCATATATCAGAAAGAACAGAAATTGACCATTTTAGCATTGTTTTAATTATCATAGATTGCATTAATATAGGCATAAGGCAAAGTTAGAAAAAACTGTGGTTTAAACTAAGTGTTAATGTACTCCCTCATGGCTAGTGCTATGTGATGCATGGTTAATGAGACAGTTCTTGTCTCATTAAAATTAAGAGAGGAGGAGATAACTAAAGATTCTCGATTATCTGGTTTAAACTTTGACTTTGTACCAACTACCATGATTAGAATACTCACTTCAGACCAGCATGACTACAGTGTAGAGTTCCTGATTTCTACCTGACCTTACATATCCTGTAGTAAGTACTGCTCATCTTACAAACATGCATCTTTCTCATGAAACCTTTCCAGAATCCTATCATTCAAACTCAAGCAGTGACTGGCAGATTCATCAAGCTGATTGATAATTTACCCAAATAACTTGTAATCTATTTCCTAGAAGGTAGGGTACTCCTCCTTTTCCTTCTCTCTCCTCCTTTTCTTTCTCCTTTTTTTTTTTTGCTATTACTATCTCTAAGTTGATTGGGAGGACATATTTTATAGAAAAGTTTTCTAGAAATCTCATAAAATAGAAGATATCATAGTAGAAAGGAATGAAGACAAAAATATGATATTGATACATTTGGTGTAACTACTGCAATTTTGAGGAAATGGGAAACAATTTCTCAGTGCCAGGTATTTTCTGAATGTGTTAGTAAGTGTCTAACACTGGGAGGCAGGGGGATAAATGAATATGAATCTGATGTTAGTAATCCTTGTTTAAAGGTGAATAACATTATTTATCACTGTGATTTGGGAAAGAGGCATGTATTTAGGATTCTTGGATTCTGTTGTGATTGCTGTTACGTTTCCTTGCACCTGTTTTAATATATAGTTATAAAGGGTCAAAGGCAAATCTCATGGGAGAATGAATATAGGGATTCTGCTAAAAACAAAAAGCTCTTTTTATTCCATGTTTCATGTTTTAACAACTTGCAAGAGACAGCTGCCAGTAGATAGTCTGGGGAAATGCATAACTACAGTCTCAGTTCATTTGATTGATTTGACTACACATTCCATTTCTGGAAGCCCCAAGGGATTCTTAAGGAACAGAAGGCCCATCATGTGTTTTTTTTTTTTTTGAAGGTTGGGACAGGGATAATAATGGACATGTTCTTGACCAGGGTAAGCCTGTAACCTGAAAGGAAGCTTATGTTTTCATCAGAATGGATATATTGAGAAAAGAAAAATGATTCTTAATCATGGCAGGGTCATCTCTGAGCAAAATTCTGAAATGGGTGAAATTTCTCATTAGCAGTTGTGTCCTTTCATTTTTCTTGGTACCAAAGGATGACAAACTGACTGTTCACTTCTTTTAAAAAAGAATGCGAAGACATAAGTTAACAAATTCATCTAAATATGAGCATATATTGTTCTTATTCTCTTTTTATGCCTGTGATTTAAACTCTCCTTGAAATATGTGATTTTAAGACAAGACTATAGAAACTGGAAAAATTTTAACATAAAATTGGTTACAACCAATAAAGAAATCTGAAGCATCAAAAATGAGCCAGTAAGAATAATATTCAATAAGGATGACATCCTAGAAACAATCAAATTTGGTATTTGGATGATGGTATTTTCTGTGTGTCTCAATGCTAGGTGGGAAAACAAAACTCCACTAGACCATAGTGCAAAAGCTCACTTCCCTTTCTAGCAAGACCTTGAACATGATTTACATTACTGTGAAGGCTTTCTTTGCTATGTCTTTTCTTACATACACTTTACCATATCTTTCCTTATTCACATGTCTGTTTGGAATAAAAGGGAGAGGGTAGAAGGACCAATTATTTCTGTCTTTTGAGGAAACAGGAAGAGTTTGCAATGATAAGAGAAAATGAGGGGGGGGAAAAACATTGGGTTAGTTGTTTACAATGAAATAAGGTACTGAGAAAAGAAAAATAAAAAAATTGCCCAGTGGAGTCTTGGAATGTTCCAGGATAAAATATAGAATCCAAATTTCAAAAACATCAGTATTATTAAGGTAATTGATACACAAGGATATTATCTATGAGGATATTTTGATCCCTGGGTTTCTTTTTCCTTTACTATTCTTTTAGAAAAAGCTGAAAACATATAATTGGCTATGTTTTACTTCAGTTTTATTGTTGCTATGCTTAAAGAATTTGTTTGAAAATTAGAAAGTAGGCATTTTTCAAGATCATTTTGGAAAAGGACAAATTTATTCAGTCAACCAAACAAAAAAATTTAAATCCTAGTGTAATTAGTGCAATTTAAAATCTTTGTTCCTTTCTTTAAAAAAAATCTCAAGATATTATTGACTAAAAGTTCAGATTAGTTCATTATTGCAAGGCATACTATTAAGTTCTAGTCTATGATATTTTTGTAAATAAGGACTACCTGTTCTTATTAATAATACTGCTGCTGTCTCTTTCAAAGTCCAATCCATCATTCATGCTGTGAGAGAGAGGAAACAATAGACAGTAAAGGAGATATATAGAAAGGAAATAAACTGTGTATGTCTTGTGACTATTAAAGTAACTCTGAAGACATAGAAGGAACCACCTGAAATAATGATCAGTTGTGTTCTGGCTATTACAGTCATTGCACTAGTGCCCCAGACAGTAGGAAACAGCTGTGCTTAATAATCCAAAAAGAAAGAAAGAAAGAAAGAAAGAAAGAAAGAAAGAAAGAAAGAAAGAAAGAAAGAAAGAAAGAAAGAAAAAAAGTAGCCTGTGAAAGATTTTCAGAGTGATCCCACTCTACAATAAAGCACCTTAAACTATGGGTCAAAATGCCTATGGGGTCTCATAACTGAATGTGATTACGAAATTATGATTTATTATAAGTAAATGTTTGATTATATACCTATTTTATATATCTATATACCTGGAGTCATGTAAAAATTGTTCAAGTGAAAAAGTGTCATGAGTGGAAAAAGTTTAATAAGCCCTACTTTTGAACAACATCATTATTGTCCTGACAAAATTCGCTCAGTGAGGGTCATTCTTCCATGTTCTTTTACCATAAGAAGCAGAAATATAGTGGATGAAGTCAGAAATACCAACACAAATAGCTCCATAATAATTAAACTGGGAAAACTACAAGTGTTCATGAAATAACAGTAAGGGCACGTATACTTTATTATCAAAACAAATTTGGAATCATTTCTTTACAGAAATAACCAGACTAATTTTCAATTGCATCACAGCTCTAACATATACAAAATTGTCAGTGTAGTGAAACAATAAGGAATATTTGTATTCCAAAGACAAGACTGGCTGAAAGAATAGATGAAATATAAAATATAAAGAATAGGTAAAATATAATAAAATCAATAACAAGGCTGTCATAGCCTTTCTGATGTAGAGGCTTGAAAGGGGCCAAGACTTTGTAGCAAAAAATAGTATGCTACAAATATCTCAATAACTGGTACTGGAGTTAAAATATAAGTAACAGAGAACTGGACAGGACACCAGAAAAATAAAACAGTTTGCGTGTGATAGGGCAATGCAGCAATCCCACTAAGCTTGAGGGAAGGAGCAGAGCATTCATCTGGGGCCAGTTGTGATTTCTTAAAAGATGGTAGGGACAAAGACATAAGCTAGAAAATCGGGAAATGTCTAACATGGGAGGAAATTGATATTCTTTAAAATCTAGAGTCCAGGAAAAACAAATCAGAGGGAATGGTGTCAGAAAGTGAGGTGGAAGAAAATAAGGTAATTGGGAAAAGATTAAAATGATCAAATATTGCAGAATAAAGAAAACAATGATTTTCCTTTTTTTCTTTTTTATTACAGCTTTTCATTTTCAAAATGTATGAACAGATCATTTTCAACATTCACCCTTGCAAAACTTTGCGTTTCAATTTTCCCTCCATCCTACCATCACCTCCTCTAGATGGAAGGAAATCCAATATATGTTAAACATGTGTAATTCTTCTATACATATTTCCACAATTATCATTCTGCATGAGAAAAATCAGTTCAAAAAGGAAAAAAAATGAGAAAGGAAACAAAACGCAAGCAAAGAACAATAAAAAGTAAAAATACTATCTTTTAATTCATACTCAGTCCCTATAGTCCTCTCTCTGGATAAAGATAATTCTCTTCATCACAAGACCACTGCAACTGGCCTGAATCACCTTGCTGTTAATCATTGTATAATCTTGTTGCTGTACAATTGTCTCCTGATTCTATTCCCTCCACTTAGCATCAATTCACATAAGTCTCTTCAGGCCTCTCTAAAATAATCCTGCTGATCATTTCTTATAGAACAATAATATCCCATAACATTCATATAACATAACTTATTCAGCCCTTCTCCAACTGATGAGTATGCATGTTTCTTGGCACTACAAAAAGGACTGCTACAAAAAATTTTGCACATATACACGATTTTTTTTCTTTTTTTTTATGATCTCTTTGGAATACAGGCCTAGTAGAGACACCGCTGGACCAGACGGTATACACAGTTTGATAGCTCTTTCAGCATAGTTCCAAATTGCTCTCCAGAATGGTTGGATCAGTTCACAACTGCACCAACAATATATTAGTGTCCCAGTTTTCCCACATCCCCTCCAACATTCATCATTATCTTTTCCTGTCATCTTAGCCAATCTTAGAGCCAATGTACAGAAGTGCATCTCAGGGTTGTCTTATTTTGCATTTCTCTGATCAATAATGATTTAGAGTATTTTACTCATATGACTAAAATGATTTTATTTTTTTCATCTGAAAATTGTCTGTTTGGGGCAGCTAGGTCACACAGTAGATAGCACACCAGGTCTAAAGTCAGGAGGACCTGAATTCAAATCTGATCTAAGACACTACACTTCCTAACTGTGTGACCGTGGGCAAGTCACTTGACCCCAAATGCCTCAGGGAGAAAAATTGTCTATTCATATGCTCTGGCCACTTATCAAAATGCCTTGAATCCTTATAAATTTGAGTCGATTTCCTATATATTTTAGAAACGAGGCCTTTATCAGAACCCTTTAATGTAAAAAAAAAGAAAAGATTTTTCCCAGTTTATTACTTCTTGTCTGCATTGGATTTGTTTGTATAAAAAATTTTTAACTTTATGTAATCAGAATTATCCATTTTGCATTCCATAATCATAATGTATTTTAGTTCATCTTTGGCCACAAATTCTTTTTTTCTCCACAGATCTGAGAGGTAGACTATCCTTTGTTCTTCTAATCTACTTATAGTATCACTCTTTATATCTACATCATGAATCCATTTCAATCCCTAGTTTCTGTCATACTAATTTTTGTTTTTCCCAAAAGTTTTTGTCAAGTAGCAAGTTCTTATCCCAGAGCTGGGGTCTTGGAGTTTATCAAACACTAAATTACTATAATCATTGACTATTGTGTATTGTGAACCTAACCTCTTCTAGTGATCTTCTACTCTATATCTTAGTGCCAAATGGTTTTGATGAATGCTACTTTATAATATATATTTTAGGTCTGGTGTAGGTAGGCCACCTTCATTTACATTTTCTTCATCAATCCCCTTAAAATTCCTGACCTTTTGTTCTTCCGAACTCACTTTGTTTTTGTCTTTTTGCTAGCTCTGTAAAATAATTTCTTGGGAGTTTGATTGGTATTAGATTAATTTAGGTAGTATTATCATTTTTACTATATTAGCTCAGCCTACCCATGAGCACTTAATATTTTTCCAGTTCATTAAATGTGACTTTATTTGGGTGCAATGATTTTGTAATTATGTTCATATAATTCCTGAGTTTGTCTTCACAGACAGACTTCCAAATAATTTATATTACCTACAGTTATTTTAAGTGGGATTTCTCTTTGTATCACTTGCTGTTGCACTTTATTAGTAGTATATAAAAATGCTGATGGTTTATGTGGATTTATTTTATATCCTGCAACTTTGCTAAAGCTGTGAATTGTTTCTAGCAGTATTTTAGTTTATTCTCTAGTATTCTCTAAGTATATATCTATCATCCTCAGCAAAGTGATGATTGGGTTTCCTCACTACCTACTCTAATTCCTTTAATTTCTTTTTCTTCTTTTATTGCTAAACCTAACATTTCTAATACCATATTGAAAAATAATGATGATAGTGGGCAACATTGTTTCACTCCCAAGTTGATTGGGAATTGGTTTAGTTTAGCCCTATTGCATATGATGGTTGCTGATGGTTTTAAATAGATGCTACTAATCATTTTGAGGAAAACTCCATTTGTTTGTATACTCTCTAGTGGAAAATAAAATTTTAAACATAAGCAGATAAAGAGGAAAATAAGTAATAACAGAAGGAAATATAACCTACAGATGTTTTAATGTGTTCAGAGATCTATAAGTAGATACTATAAACAAAATAAAATGATATGTTGCTTGATGTTATTGAAGATTCTGTGGAACTTGAGAACACTGAACAACAACATAGTGTTCCTAAATGTCTTTAAAGGAAAATGAGAATTATGAGTATAGAATTCATGGTCTTTATGGCAAAAACAATGGGCAGAATAGAGAAAATGGAAGTTGCAATGGCAAGTCAATCCAAAGAAATGAGAGAACAAGAGAGAGCTGAAAAACAAGAGTGAGAATAATAGATTAGAAATGCAAATACAAAGAAAGTAAAGTCAATCTTGAGAAAAAAATCAAATACATATAAATCTAATTCTCATAATTGAAATATGAATTAATTCAAACAATTTAATAAAATGAATAAAGCTCAGATAAAACAAGTCTATAGTCAGTTCCTTAAAAGAAACACATTTAAAAACAAAGACATATCGGAAAAACAAAGATACATACACCTTAATATTTTTGTTTATTTTTCTTTTCTCAGTACCTTAAAAAAAAAAAAAGACACATACTGAAATAGTGAAAACAAATCATTATATATCTTGTCAATCAAAAAGAAGCGGGAGTTGCAATCATATAATTAAGTAAAAAGAAAATTTTTTTAAACTTCCAAAAAGAACCAAAAACAACAGAATAATATCACAATAAGCATACACTTGAATAATCTCTGCATTGAAAATGATAAAGGAAATATTACCTAAACTATGAGAAGTAGTATATTATAATTATAACATTAAGTGATGGATCATTTTATTTTGTTTATAATATACTGGGAAATTTCAATCACTCAATTTTAGATGTCTATCAGAAAGATGAACAAAAGAGAAAATATAGTACTGAAAAAGTTTTTAGAGAAACCAAGTTAAAAAAATTGACTTCTTCATGTGATAACAGACATATAAACATATTTCTCAGAATTTCATGGAACTTTTATAAAAATGGACCATGTAATAGGGCACAGAAACAGAGTAAATAAATGTAAAAAAAAAAAAGCAGAAAGTTTATCTTTTTATAAACTACAATGCAATAACTTTTCCTATCTTCTTCTACATCAGTCTCCTTCTAGAATTCCATAATACAGCCAAATTAGTATTGTAAAGGAGGCGTAAAGAAAATACGGGAGAAATTAAGACCTTTAAAAAAACATTACAGACCAAACTAAAAAGAGGCCCCAATATCCACCAAAGAGAAGAGCTTCTTAAAAAGGAGAATTGGTCAAATTAGAGATGGGGAGGGGAGGTGTGCAAAAATTGATTGAAGAAAATAATTCCTTAAAAATTAGAATTGGACAAATGGAAGCTAAGTATCTCCATGAGAAATCAAGAGACAATAATACAAAGTAAAAAAAAAATGAAGGAATAGCATATGAAATATGTCATTGGAAAGACAACTAACTTGAAAAATAGATAGAGGAAAGAATTATTGGACTCTGGAGCAGCTAAGTGTGCAGTGGTTAGAGCATCACCCTGAAGTCAAAAGGACTTGAGTTCAGATTTGGTGTCAGACACTTGGCACTTCCTAGCTGTGTGACCATGCACACGTCACTTAACTCCAATTGCCTCCTCAAAAAAAAAAAAAAAAAAAAAAAAAAAAAATATATATATATATATAGTACTAACTTAAAACCATGATTTTGAAAAAAGATCCTAGATATTATATTTCAAGGAATTATTAAGGATAACAGCTCTGATATCCTAGAACCCAAGGGCAATATGGAACAGAGTGAAATACAAAATAAGCAGGCATGGCTATATTTTGATCTGTATCAAAGAGGTAATTACATTATCTTTCCCTAAAAACAAATTTCTCTTTCAAAATTTCTTGTTTTGGCTTAGGTTATTATCAATATCACACATATTCATATTTACAAATTCAATATAATACTTGGCTCCTCAATTCCACTTACCCAATATGTCCATATTATGTTTCTATATGTATAATTTTGGAATATATTCCTTATTCTTTAGAAAATTCTGGGAAGATTGTTGCCTTGCACACTAATATGAAAAAACATCTAAAACATCCCAAATGTATAGTCTAATAGTACAGATTAAGCAAAGCTTTTTTTTTTTTTGACTTAGCTAGCTATGGTATTCAAATTAAATGAATAATAAATTATTTGCATCATTATTTATAAGTGCTTATCACCTAAAAACTTACAAAGGTATTAAAAAAAATGAAGCAAATTCAATCACATTACTCTCAAAAGTAAAATAATGTTGTATTATTGGAGAATTGAAAAAAATGCTTATTTTATTTTTTTCTCATTTTAATTTTATATTTTCTGTGAATTTTATAACATGTTTATAGTATATTATATACGTGTATGTGCTTATATTAAATTATATACTTAAAAACATTACTAATGAAGACTAGTCAAAGTGGTTTGGAGATGACTGGTTTCAATGTTGAACACAATAAAAACTCAAGTTGTGTCAAATTTAAAACTAAAATGATGTATGTCATTAATGTAAAAAATGATAAAATGTTTCCATAAAAAGTCTATATGTCAAACATAAAAATATATTCATTATATAAAATATTTACAACTTATATCAGCAAAAATTATAAAAACTTGCAAAACAAAATTTGGGATGAGGGACAAAATATCTCTACCAAATATACCTAGGGCATAAAGGAACTTGTCATTTCAGTAATATGCTGGCTAAAAGTTTGACAGTGTTAGAATTGTATTACCACAAAACTTTTGGCTCAGATCTATAGTCATGTCTTATCCACACTCTCCATACACACACACACACATATGTATGTGTATACACATATACATACATACACAGTTATTGGGAAAAAATGAAAGCATATGTAGTGTATGTTTGAAAATTTTTTCTTTAAAGATTTTACTAATCTAATAATGTGAAAAACAATAATTATAAGATACAGTATTTTTTAGCTAGAGCATTTAAACTAATTATAGTCTAGTCTAGTCTTACATCCTTTATCACCTCTTCTAAATAAAACTCAGTATGGTATTCAAATTAAAAACAAAATTGAAAAGTCTGAACTCAACTAAAACATTTTTATAAAATATTTGATCTCTGTGGATGACATCAAGCTAGAGATATTATCAAATTTACAATAAACTTAACTTCCTTCTTCTTGTAGAATACAATCAACTCAAAAAGTCATTTGGACTTCAAACATACAAATTTCTTATTACCAAGGAAAAATAGAGATTGAAGGCTTGAAGCTTGAATTTGCAGGTCAAATTGGAAAAAAAAAAAAAAAGAACAAAGGTGATACAAGTATTTTGGTCTCATTCAGGCAAAATATTTATATTTATATTTATATTTTACAGAGTTATTAAGGAGAAATCTGTAACTCATTAAGTAAATTAAGTAAATCAAATTACTGACAAGACTACATTTTAACCTCATTATGAAGAACGTATTTAAAATAATCTATAATAAAGTTATTATTTGGACCTACAAGTAAGAATATATTAAAAAACTATATTTAAAAACCAGTACAATTTTTTAAAAAATCATGCGTCATGACCATAAGGCATAGAGAGAATAATTAAAACTTCTCCAGCAAAAAGGAGGAAGGATTCTCAGAGAATAGAATAATTACATAAAAACCTACTGAAATACTTTTGGAACTAGCAGGCATCAATTTCACCAAGCAATAGTAAAAAATCTAATAACTGGTATACAACACTGAATTTTTCTAACAAAACCAAGTGCAGTATCTTTGGATGAAGGTGATGAAATATCTAATACAAGAATGGACTCATAAAGGGCTTTCATGAGCAACATCTATATGAAATAAATCAATAAATATTAAAGAAATGTTAAACAAGCCACTGTATATAATGTATTTATATAAAATAGGGAACCTTTGATGACAATTTAGTACCATGTCAGAATTATTACAAGCTATCACAGGATTTTCCTTATGAAATAAGGTTTCAGTTAAAAATGAAGAATAATCAAGGAAATGGTAGAAATTTTGCACACACCAGGGAAGGCTGCAAAATTCTGCTAATTAGTAAATATCCAGCAAAATATGATTTGATGCATATATGTAGTTCAGAAACATGTAATGGTTCATGAAGTAATAGATGACAAATACCTAAACTATAAATGTAGACATTAAAATTTACCAGAGATTTGGACCATGAAATTTTACTGAATGAGAGCTTTATCCCATAATAAACTGTTACATTAGATATCTTGAAGAGAAGTAGGAGCCACAGAAACCTAAGAATAATGTTTTATTAAATGTCATCCTACCAAATGTTCTCAGTCTCTTAGCTATGTGGGAAAACAACAACAAAAACAATCAATATTATTTTGGAACAAATTAGAATACAGAATATTCTCCATTATCCTGTCTGCTTCTAAAATGCATCTAAGAATGCTTTAAAAAATAGATAAACTTACATTGTGATACCTTTGTTCTCCTACCAAAAAATATATTACGGACTATTTCTATGTGTACTCCATAGAAAAAAATTTGGAAGAATGAGATAGCTACAAAACAATTAATACCATCCTACCCCATTATCAGCTAAGATTAAAGAAACATTTAAAAAAAAAAAAAAGACACAACACTTAGTAATTTGCCTAGCATTACACAAGTAGACTATGAGATAGGCTTTGAACCCAAGTCTTTCTCATTCCAAGTACAATATCCCATGCACTATTCCAGAATTCTCCTCAAAATATACCTATTATCTATGTAGTTATTGTTTTGAATTATAGAAATTATTTTATATACATTATATCTTCTGATTCTCAAAACAACCACACTTGATAAGTATCATTATTATTGTTGTTATTCACATTTTACAGGTGTGAACCCAAAATTTAGGTCCACATTAAATAATGTCAAATAGAACTTAAATTCAGTTCACCTATTTCTAAGTCATATTTTCTTAACTTTTGACTGATATATAACTCATTATAAAGATAATTTCAAATATTCAATAACTGTGCTACACAGTTGAGTATCTATGTGAAAGTGAAATTTGATAAAATGAATTATAATACAAAATGATATTAACAATCCCCAATGTATAAGTTTTATGAATAGTAAATTTTATCCAGAGCAGTAACTGTTTTTGTTCACTAGCTCACATCTGTTACCTTATTGTAAACAATTAAAACACTAAATGAACTCTAGTAATGAATGGTAACTAGGAAGTTATTTTAGAGTGATCAATGACACCACTCCTGATAAATCCCTGAAGTCCTTCAGAGTTAAATTTATGCATTATTTAGTCATGTTTCAATCCCATGAGTGACACCTATCAGCAAATTCACTAACAATTAGGCATGTGATTACCATCCTATAAAGCACTGCATATTTATTCATCTCATTTATAACCATTAATTCCTGCTTATTATTTTTTTTCCTGTAGATTAGCTGCATTAACTGTCAGTATAATTTAGCATACTTAAAAAAATAGACTAAAATCTTACTGAAAGAAGATTTGTGAGGATTCTGGTAATATGGGAGAGTAGGTTAGTAAATTTCATTCTCTTCCAATTTCCCCCAATAGAACAAATTTGCATCTCAGGGAGAATATAGACTGGTGAAAAATCAAGACAGAGTAGAACAGGGGTCCTCCTTAAACAACCCTAGAAGATCTGAAGAAAGACTGGGGGTTAACCTGTCTGACTGGTGAATATTTCAGAGCTAACTCTACAGAAGCATCAAGTGGGGATCTCTCAGACTAGAGGAGTATTGCTGTAGCCTCACCAAGAACAACAGAGATTTCGTCTCCCAAACTGTTTGTCCATTGGGGGTTTGAATACAGGAAGTGAACCTCAGCTAATTGGGAACACCTTGTCTAGTTTTGATGCTGAGAAAAAAAGCCTGAGGAAAAAACCACAGCACTACCTGTGGGCACTTGCAAGAAGATGGAGCTCTTAATTTGGGGTCCCTGGTCAGAGCAAAGAGCTGAAGGAAAGCTTGAGATGCCATTCCTTCACTCCACAATTAGAAATGCTTACACTAATATCTCTCATTTAAAAAATGAATGGGCAAAAAGAAAGAACCCCACCAATGAAACATGTTATGGGAAAAGGTAATCATCTTCAGAGAAGGACACGTTAGTTAAAAAAAAAAAAAAAAAGCTTCTATCCCTTAGAGTAAAATTATATAGCTCCACACAGAATTTATAGAACTCAAAAACAAAATTTAAATCAAATGAAAAACAAACAAAAAAAAATCAAATGAGAGACATTGAGAAAAACTAAAAAAAAAAAAAAAAAAAAAAACTAAAAATAAAAAATCATCCAAGAAAAACAAGAAGATTGTAAAAAAAAAAGTGTTAACCAACATGGAAAGAAGGTACAGAGTTTCAAGGATGAAAATAATTTTTTTGAAAATTAGAATTAGGCGGAAGTGAGTGAAGCTATGAAATATATTGTTATAAATAAGAAAACGGATTATAAAGAATGAGAAAATAAAACAGAATGTAAAATATCTTTTAAGAAAACTGACAAATCTGGAGAACAGATCAAGAAAAGAAAATGTAAGAATAATTGGACTGCCTGAAAGTTGTGACCAAAAACAGAAACTTAATACAATAATGCAGGAAATAATCCAAGAAAATTGTCTTGCAGTGATAGAACATGAGGGAAAGGTAGAAATAGAAAAATTCTACTGATCACCACCTCAAAGAGATCTTTTGTGCAAAATACACAGGGACACTATTGCTAAATTTTGAAACCTCATATCAAAGAGAAAATTTTTGCAAAAAAAAAAAAAAAAAAAAAAAAGAAAGAAAGAAAGAAAAAAGCAATTCAAAAATGCTGGGGCTACATTTGGAATTGTAGAAGACTTATCAGAAGCTACAATTAAAAAGCTCAGGTCCTAGAATCATATTTACTGACAAACACAAGAACTAGACCTGTGGCCAAAAAAATATTGCATCCATCAAAATTATTCTGAATGAGAAAAAATTGACTTTCAACAAACTTGTAAATTTTCAGGACTTCATATCAGTTAAACCTAAGTTCAAAAGAAAATTTAACATATAAAAGCCAATATCAAAGATCAGTTTTAAGGAATTCAACATGGACAAATTGCTTAATCTGCTCACATCAGGAATGGGTTCAATAGACAACACTTCTCATAAACCATGAAGGGTATAACACCCTCCATAGGGTAAGGGGATAAGACAGTTGAGGGATCATTGGGGAGGGAGGGAAGCAAAGTAATAGTAAGACAAATTAGGGAGCAGAATTTAAAGAGTCAGCAGAGATAGGAAAGATATGTGTGTGAAAGGTGTATGTGTATGTGTGTGTGTGTGTGTGTATGTGTGTGTGTGTATATAAGAAAAGAAAAAAGTAAATAAGGTACAGCAGAGAAACAAAGAACAATTTACAAAAAAGTAAAAAAAAATTGATATTCATGAATATTATTTCTTCTACTAATACACACACACACACACACACACACATTTTCTTGATCTGTAATTTGTTGTTATATACTTTGAATCCTTCCTGATGCTTTGCTGGACACATGCCAATACTCTCTTTTGTTTTGCTTTATTTTGTTTTGTATTCCTTTTCTGCTTTTATTTTTCCTTTTTTTTTTTTTCTTGCTCAGTTGTTTCACCTAAAATAAATTTGGAATTTTTCAAATAATAAGACTAAAATGTTTTTACCTTTTGACCCAGATTCCACTGCTAAGAATATGCTCGGTAATGGGAGAGATATCTGTTTTCTGGGTTCACATAGTAGCTAACTGTTGCCAAAATATATTTACACATTGCAGAAGTTGTAGAGGTAAAAACCAATGCTTTGTTATTATGCTCAAGCATAGATTTAGACTTCAGAAGAATCTTTAACCCCTATTAGAAGTCACACAAGTCCTTTTATCATCAAAACTAAGTCGGAGAGATAAATAATTTATATATTATAATCTTATACTTTTTCTCATAAACCATAAAAGTAAAGAGACAATAGATTCATAATCCCATATTTCCTTCATGGTATACAAACTGAATATGACCAAAGGAAATAAACCTCATAAAATGACCTCTATAAGTAAATTAAATGTGGTTACAGACTAAACAACATTTACAGGGTTCCTAAACAGGGTGATTAAAAAGAGAAATTTGTATGCCACTTGGAAGACAGGAACAGTAGAGAGTCTTTGGCTTTTTGTCTATGGAATTTTTAAACCTTTCAGTTTATTTTGGCATTCTATTGGACAGCTTTTGGCCAAGTCAACAGTCTCTCATATAGGAGAAAGGATCTTGACCTTTAATTAACATTATTATTCCACAACTTTAATTTTGGCAAAGTGACATACTTTGAACAAAAAAAGTCATACATTTAGGTAAGCAAAATTTGCAGGAGAAATCATTCTAAGCATCAAAAAAGTAAAAGGAAAACAATTCCCATAACAGCCCCAAAGAAGTCATTGATAAAAAGAAATATACCATATACATAAAAATATATTAATGCTGCTCTTTTTTAGGGGAAAAATAATGCCCACCAATTACTGAATGGCTAAACAAATGCCGATTTATAAATGGAATGTAATATTATCTTACTGGTTGAAATTACTACTGTGATCAATGAAGGAAAAAAAAACAGTAATACTTACATCAATTGATACAAAGTAGAATCAAGAAAACAATATCCCTAAAGATTGTAATATTACAAATGGAAAGAACTACCATATGTATTAAAAATACATATTATTAAATTATAAAAAATAAACTTGAAGTCCAAAGAAGACATCTACCCCTGCTCCTTTCATATAGATTGGGGTCCAAAGATATGAAATATCACATGTAAACTTTTATAAATATGTAGATCAGTTATCTTTTCCTGTCATCTTAGCCAATCTGACATGTGTGTAGTGGTATCTCAGAGTTGTCTTAATTTGCATTTCTTTGATCAATAGTAATTTGGAGCACTTTTTCATGTAGCTACAAATAGTTTCAATTTCTTCATCTGAAAATTGTCTATTCATATCATTTGACCATTTATCAATTGGAGAATGACTTGAACTATTATAAATTTGAGTCAGTTCTCTATATATTTTAGAAATGAGGCCTTTATCAGATCCTTTGGTTGCAAAAACGTTTTCCCAATTTATTGCTTCCCTTTTAATCTTGTCTGCATTAATTTTGTTTATACAAAACCTTTTTAACTTAATGTAGACAAAATTACTTCTTTTGTGATTAATAATGCTGACTAGTTCTTCTTTGTTCACAAAGTCCTTCCTCCTCCACAAATCTGAATGGTAAACTATCCTTTGTTTTTCTAATTTGTTTATAACATCATTCTTTATGTCTAGATCATGAACCCATTTCAATCTTATCTTGGTATTTGGTGTTTTGCCATAATTGATATCTATTTTAAAAGAGATTTAGGATTATAGGAGAAATGAGGATTATATCTTATTTTAATGAGATATGGACAAGAATAATTTGCTTCCCAACAATTACAGATAACAGACAATCCTGAAATCCAGAAAACAAAGCATTTTAACACTAAGAGACCAAGAAGGATAACAAAATGTGTTTATATTAAATGTTATTCACCTCTACACTATATGAGTAAAATATTTCAAATTCACAGTTCTGTATTGAAAGAAAATACTATTATAGATTTCCAAAACCAAAGTAGTATATAATAGCAACATACTTATCAAGAAAATAAGATAAGTGTTTATCTTATTATTCACTTTTTCTTTATATCTCCTCTTCTTAGGACCACTGAATTTAAATCTGGAAGAGATTATGGAAATAATTTAGTGCAATCCTCTACTTTTAAATTCAGATAAACTGAGGACTAGAGTGCTTAAGTGACTTCCCAAAAGATCAACAAGTAAATAGCTAAGACAATTTAAGCCCAACTCCTCTAAAATGGAACATACATTTTTTGTCTTCTCCCCCACCTCTGCCCCTGCAAAGCTCAGCCATTTATGGAAATCCTTATTGCAAAAGTTAAATTATGTTCAGTTCATTTTTGCAAAATGTGGGTGGGGAAAAACATTACATGAATGTACAAATATTTTGCTAGTTTATAAACATCTTTGTGACTCATTCTCAATTCATTTTTCCATTCTTATAATGATGTGTCTGTAGATTGACAGCTTGCTTCTAGATCCCATCACGCTCTGTCATCTAACACCTGTATAAGGTGTGAAAGATGGGAAAGCACTGGGTTAAGGAAGCTATTGTCTTATATGTCTCACTCCTGCATTCTTTATCTCATTTCAGTCTGCTCCAAATTAGACTGAGACTGATTATCAGCAGCAAATTTTGCTTTCAAGTTATTATTAACATAATTAAGCAGAGTAAGTGATTAAGTCTTTGGTTGACACAATTCACTATCTAGTATTTACTTTTTACTCATTTATGCAGCCTGAAGCCTATTAGGGCTTCATTTAAACCAACATATATAATTATTTCCCTCAACCCAGAGAAGGGTGAAAGATATTATGGTTAAACATGTTTCTATGCAACTGTCAAGTAGTGATGTTATTCTCCCTTCATTGTGGAGAAAACACTAAGGATGATTTTTAATAGGTGGATTGGACCAAAAAATGGGACAAATTTCTAAACCTCTCAAATTGAGTCTTTAAAGGTTAATTTTGGTATTTTAAATGATCTGTGCTTATTTCAAAGTTAGTTCCTTGTAAATCTAAGTATTACACTAATGGGAACTATAATGGTTATTAACACGTATATTTTAAAATATTCAAGTGGATCTGTGACTTCATCCATTTGAATAGTCTCACCAGTGACTAAGGTCAAACCTCATCTATTCCTACATTTACTTTTTTTTTTTGTCTCAGGGGGGGTTTCATCAAAAAAATTAAGGCCTTTCCTTATTTTTCAATACTTAGGCTTTTACCTTACTTCCTATAAATAATTAAGTACTTACTCATTCAGTTCAAATTTTCTTACAATTGTCTGGGAAGTAGACCTCTGACATCAGGTCATAATTTAATTTTTTCTTCTCTGTTCTAAAATGTGATGGAAAGTATTGTCAACATCAGTACTTTTATCTCAAAAATCACATTTCTTGGCACATTTGTTTAATATGAGTTTTAAAATTGATTTGTTTCTTCATTTAAATCAACTAAGACATCTTTAAAAAATATTTACAGAGATTGTTTAACATGTAGGGCAGAAGTCAGTCAGTCAGCACACACTATAGGGTCAGCTAAAGATGTCCTGAGCAATGAGAACATTCTGCTCCATTTTGTTCAGGAAGAGGAACTGAAGAGGTGTCTCTTCTGTGTATATGTGATGAGTTTAAAATAAATATAATCCCTGTACAGTTGGAACTGTAGAAATCTAAGTTGATTTTGTTTGCAATTGTAGGAAAAGGGCTGAGTATTTTCATTCTTTTTTTTTTTCTCCTGGATGTTAAATCTCAAAAGCCATTGGGGGATATGGCATCATACTTTTTTTTTTATTTTTAGGGAAAAAAAAAAGGACAGAGTCCAGAACTATAGTTTCTTCAAGATAGGGAATCCAAGTATAAACAAGATTAACAACACATTTGCAATTAATAGACTCAGAAAGTAGCCTAAGAAATGCAATAATTTCCCTAGAATCAAGCAATTAGTTTTGTTATCAGGTTGGGATCTCTATCTACCATACTGCTCTATCCACTATGCTATGCTACCTCTACATCTACTACTGAAACAATTATTATCCAAAATTAGGAATTTGATGCAACTGTTGCATCCAAAAAGTATTTTTTTAAATTAGCTCTTTCTTTCTATAATTGCCAGGTACGACACAGCAACTCATATATAATTAATATTTGTACTAATAGAGTCTGTCAATTAAAGCTCTCCCTTAGTGAAAGAAACTCTGAGATTAACTTCCCAAAAATGATTAGTTTTTTCATACTTTATTTTTCATATATGCTTCAACATGTTTCTGTTAGAAAGAGAAACAATGGTTTAAAATGATTATGGAAACATTTGCCTTAGGAAAAAAAAGAAAGAGAATTTATGAGAAAAAAGAAAAAGAAATATGACCCTAATAAGAGCTCCGGATCTCTAAAATATAAATGCTTTAAATGAATATCTGGACCTGTTTTTCATTACATGTGTTTTTTCCCTCAAATTCTATTGTTTGTTAAATACAATAGCATCCAATAAACTAAATTACTAAGTGTACTAAAATCATGAATTATTCCTCAATGATGAGATTTTTCTGAAATTTTTTTTTCTGGCCATATGGAGACCATAAAGAATGATTCCAAGTTCAGATATATCACTCTTTAACAGAATGATGTATTAATGAAAAGCTATCAAATGTTGGTAAATCAAATTTTGGTAAAAATCAAACATCAGGGGAAAACAGAGCCTATTTTTTAACTGAAATGTATTTCTTTATGAAATCCTTGATAATTTTTTATCAAATTTAAAATGATGCCCTTTAACACCTTTGAATTGATGAGACTAGCCCCATTCTCCTTCAAGCACAATAAATCAAATGCTTCTGACTGTCTAGTAAACATAGCAGCATACTCAAACCAGAAAATAACCTGGAATTTTGGCTCAGAGGAAAAAAAAAAAAGAAGAAGATTCATGAAACATCCTTATAGACTGGGTATGATATAGATAGACCACATACTTTTATTTATCATACAAACATTCATACAGTGTCATTCTTTAAAGGTCCCCTTTTTGTTGTTGTTCAGTTATTTCAATCATGGCCAACTCTTTGTGACATCATTTAGGTTTTATGTGGCAAAGATACTGGAGTTGTTTGCTATTTCCTTCTCAGAAAGACTTTATAAATGAGAAACTGAGAAAAACAAGGTAAAATGAGTTGCCCAAAGTCACACAGCTCTAAGTATCTTAAGAACACTTTTGAACTCAATCCTTCTTGACAACAAACCCAGTACTCTATCCATTAAGCTACCTAGATGCCTCTCTTTTGACAAGAGGCTAAAAAACAGATAAATTAGTAGTGATTGTTCACGTTATGAAAATATTACTTCACTTTGTAAAAGAGAGTCCCTGGGAAGAAGCTAATATATAGAGGAACCAGCAATTCCACCATGATAGCTCATGATTCTCAAGCTCTGTCTCTTTCTCTCTCTCTCTCCTCAGAGATATGAACAGAATCTGAAAGTGTATGTTGCTTCAGCCATGGAACAATGAATAATTAATCTCCACTAATGAAGTGAGTCCTTTGCAAAGTGGCTTTGAGGCCAGATTACACACATTTCATCAATAAGGAAAAGGAAGGTAACAGAAAGTTCTACTGCATGATCACAAAATTTCCCTGTAAATATATTAAAAACAAAACAAAATCAAACAAAAAAGTGAAAAACTAACTGAACTTGGCAACAATTCACTGTCAGTTGCATATTGGGTCATTTCTAATTTCAACTATTTAGTTTTTTCAATGAAGCTAGGTTTCTCCCAGAAATGAAATCTTATGATTTTTCTTAATTTGTTAATTTCCATTGCTCTATTTCAGCTCAAACAATCTCTTCAGATTTCTCTAAAACCATCCCCTTGATCAATTTTGTTGTTATTTTTTCTAGATCATTAAAATATTTTCTTGGAAGTCTGATTGGTATACCATTAAATAAATAGATTAGTTTAGGGAGTATTGTCATCTTTATTATATTTGCTTGGCCTATCCAAGAGCACTTAATATTTTTCCAATTATTTAAGTCTGACTTTATTTGTGTGGAAAGTTTTTTTTGTAATTTTGCTCATATAATTCCTGACTGTCCTTTGGTAGATAGATTCCCAAATATTTTATGCTGTCGACAGTTATTTTGAATGGAATTTCTCTTTGTATCTCCTGCTGTTGGATTTTGTTGGTGATGTATAAAAATGCTGAGGATTTATGGGGATTTATTTTATATCCTGCAACTTTGCTAAAATTAGGAATTATTTCTAATAGCTTTTTAGTAGAATCTATGGGATTCTCTAAGTATACCATTATATCATCTACAAAGATATATTAGTTTATTAATGAATTGAAGTTTACATTTTAATAATACCCTACTGGGCACTAATCTTCCAGTTAACAGTTAAAAATTACTTTCCCGTATGTGATCTATAATTATGTCATTCCTGTGAGGTAGGTCAGTAGTATCATCTTTATATTGCAGAGGAAGAAAGTGAAAATGAAGCATTTTTTCCCTACATCAGCTTTGAGGAGATAGCAGTCTTTTAAAATTCTAATACCTGGAGTCAAATCCAGTGAGTTTAATGCTTTTTTTGAATATTTGAATTAATTCGTACATGGTTTGTCAGCTTAGTCAAGGGTTCCATGTGTTGCTTTGTCCATTTGTGAAAAGCAAAATGAAAACTACAGGATCACAGAATTAGAGTGTGAAAGAGTCTTAGAGAAAACAAAGTGCAACTTTTTCATTTTATAGAAAAGGAAACAGAGGCATGAAGTGCTTAGGTGACTTGTTTAGTGTTTTATAAATAATAAATCAGAAGAATTTGAACTCAGGTTTTCCTAACTCCACTGTGTTCCATCCACAATGCTAATTTGCTGCCCATAATGATGATTAGAGACCACATGTGCAAGTTTGGGGTGTGTTGGAATTTCACAGCTTTTGTTTGGCCATTGTTATTGACTGGATAAATGATGATTGTTATTGTTTATCCTTGGTTTGTGAAAAGTACCAATGAGATTAAGAGGGTGATGACTTGAATTTGAATTGGAAATTAGTAAGGCAGAACTTTGACCATTTGTAATAGGAGAGAAGTACTAAAGTCAGAAAGGATTGGAACATGGTGAGTTTGAGATCATAGGAGTTCAAAAAGGTCTAGAAATGTATGGTTGTAAAAAATTGAGATGTTGTTCTGGTCTTCATGTGATTTTAATAAAAGTGATAATCCACTGAAGAGAATTTACTGAAGCGAGAGTATAGAGAAAGAATAAAGTTCCAAGGAAAGAATGTTTAGAAGCTCAAGCATTAAAATGTCAGGAACAAAGTTCATCAAAGAGACTGATGAGAAACAGTTAGAGAAATTGGAGAACTATATCTCAGGAATTGAGAAATAAAAGTTTATTTGGAAAAAAGAAGCTAATGGTGCCAAAATAAATATATAAAGATTCTGGAAGCATTAATATAAGACTTGCTGGATTTGGAAATAAGGTCCTTTGAGGAGTTAAGTCAATAAGGATTTATAAAGCACCTATTATGTACTAGATCATGTGATAAATGCTGGAGACAGGGAGGAAGATTAATAAAAAAGTCCTGAATTTCAAGAATCTTACAGTCTAATGGAAAAAAAAAACATATCAAAGTGATATTCAAAAAACATATAGTTGGTATAAACTGGAGAAAATCAAAAGTTGATGGTCTAAGAGAAAAGTTTCAGTATAAATGTAAATGCAAAAGTTAAATTATGAAGAACTGAGGAGTATGTGTACATATTTGTAGAAATATATATATGTGGCTATATGTATCTTTGTTGAGAAATTAGAAGCATTATATGTAAACAATTCTTTTGGAGTTTGTTACTGGGAATGCAGTCTACACAATAAAAAAGCGACAAGATGTATTTTAAGTATTGGGCATAACATAGTATGTTTGAAGATAGATGGATAGTAGCCAGATATCCAAGAATAAAAATATAAGATATAGAGAAAAGGGAAGGTGAAAATGAATAGAATCAAGGGCTAAGATGGAACTTTGCAAGATTAGCTATATTTCATCCTTTATATTTTTCTTAAGACTTTAAAAAATGAATAAAATATTAAATTCAGAAACATGATTATTTTTCATTTATATTATAATTTTTCTTCAAGTAAATCATTCTGAGTTTCCACTGTTTTTTAATATAATTTTTCAAATGCAATCAGATGTTAAGGGAAAAATTGCATTAAGACACCATATGATAGTTAAATCATATGACTGTAATTTTCTGATATTCAGATATGACTAAAATATGGTATTATATGAAGTTATGCCATTTTCTGATTTTATGTTGTTAGATATTTATGAGAACAATCTATTTGTCATGACAAAGTGTATCTAACAAGAAATAAACCCTTTTATCCAAAGTGTCATTGGATAAAAGCAAAATACTTAGGGGGTAGATATAAAAATTCATAGGATTTCCATCTATTAATTTGTCAGCCAGAATATAAAATACTTTTGCTTACTGGAGGTTTTATCTTTTCAATAGCAAAACATAATTCAATTGAATCAATATTTATGTACTTTTAATTTGAACTACATTGCAAAAAAATGAAGATTAAAGATGATTGAATAGAAACCATAATCTGTCTTTTTTCATAAAAGATATAACTCAAATGTATAGGAGTAAGGTGGGGGAATAGGAGAATGGAGAACAGAAGAGAACATATTGCAGTACACAGCACACTAAATTTAGACTTTCTGGTTCTATGTACAAAAAGTTCATAGGGTGACTTTGGGTAATACATAACATCCTGGGACCTTAGTTCTAAAATATAAGTCCATTTATTTCACAGTATATTGTATATTATGTTCATAGCTGACTTCTCTTTTTGAAGAAAGGAGATTGAAAGTAAGTATAAGTGGACAACCTGGACAGCATTTTATCATTTTTTGCCATGATTTTTATTATCATTTAAATCCTCTCTTCTCATGCTTGCTTTGCATGGCTTTGTAGCCATATGTTGTCAATTACAAGATAAGAGAAAGGGTAGAATTAAACACCATAAACATTATGTCATTATTGATTTGATCCTTCCTGTCTCTATCAATCTTTCCTCTATATTTACTTTTACTTTTACTACCTCCACCCATACTTCACTTACCACAAGATATGAGTAAGTGGGACCTAAGCTATGTAATCATGTTATTTAGGAAAAGACAGGAACTAACCCTATGATTTCTTTTGGATAGGAAAGTCAAGGTAAGGTGACTCCCCCCACCAATGCAGATCAATATTTCCCTTTCAATTTATATTTTTAAAATTATCTGGAGCACTAATAGATGAAATGACTTTTTCAAAGTTATGTGATCATTTGATATTTGCTTCAGTTTCTTTCTATAGTTCCAGGACTTTAGGGAAGTTATAAGAGCAGCATCTTTCAGAAATCAACTGTGCCTTCTTATGTCTATAGACTTTTACTCTCCTGAGTGAGAATAAAATGGGATAATAGATGTAAAAGTAAGACACCAATGAGAGGTATTAGAGAAACAACAGCAAGATCAACTATTTTGCACATAATTGACATCTCTTCATTTAACTGGGTTTGACCCTCATTCTTCTGTGTTAATATAGTGTTCTTTACTAGTTAATAAAGTAATAATAAGTATTATAATGGAGAATTGTAAAGAAAAGTTTCCTTATAGTATTATAATTTGTTTAAGACCTCATTCTTTATAAGTATTTCCTCCAACAGACCATAAACATGATTCATCATTCAGAATGAAATTTCTCCATAACTTCTGGAAATAATGCATAGAAGTTGAATTTTAAATATTAAATAAGTAATAGCAAATTTTTTAAAAATATATATTCATTTGTCATCCTTTTCTCTTTATTTATGCCTAGCTTACATTGTTTTCTGATCATGTATTTTCTCAATGATACAACACTTGCAGAGCACATCATCATTGGTAAATAATAGAATTTACTTATGCCCCTCAATATCCTTTGTTCTGTGGTTTGCAATCTCATATCACTGGAATAATCTTTTTTAAGTGGCTTTTTGTTTGGGAGAAATTTGGAATGGGAGAAAGAACCAAATGATTTCTAGACATCTCTTTTCCTCCTACTCAATTCTCCACATTTTCAATACAAGTACAAAATAAATGTTATCATGAACTAATGGTGACATTTTTTAACTGTGGGCTTTAGTTTGGCCAATTTGCACTTTTCCATCTTTTGTTTGTTTTGTTTTCTGCATGGATTCCTGGGTTGGTATATTTTGAGTAGCCATGAATCTCACTGAACAGATTGAAAATAGTTGTTTGGTGTCTGGAGTTTTGCATGTAATTGGATGAGAAAGAGAATTTGTCAATGAGGTCTCAGATCTTAAAGCACAGTTTGATGCCAAACCAATATGTATAGCTTCAGTCTGAGTCATGATGACTCATGGTTAGTACCTTATAATGATGAGAACCCCTCTAATTGGCTTTAGAGCTAGAATCACTTATAACTCAAAAAAAGCTGAGCTAGAATTGAGTGTGCAGAAATTATTCAAGAAAGAAATATTACATTCTTGTCTTCGGAAGTTTTCAGTTAAATGGGATTGCTTTGAACTGATAAGTACTAGCACTGTTTCCACTATTTATTCTGTCCTGATCTTTATAAAGGATAACTATAAGATAACTAAGTGATCTTGAGAGAGCAATAGAAAGTGTAAGTGGAGTCAGTATTAGTGGCCAAAGACAAAGAAAGGGAAAAAGATAAAGACTTTCAAGTCTGGGAATTGAAAAATATGCTTTTGCCACATAGGTTTACTATATATGAGTGTCACTATCATCACACTTTAAATATTTCTCCTTAGAGATATGTACATGCAAGAAAAGTCAGTACCCACAATTTGGAGATTAAAAAAAATAAATTTTTGTTTTTCCCTATAATTTCTCAGTAAATAGTGCTTTGTAAAAGTTAATTATTATCAAGTAGATTGCTGCTATTAGAAGGAATGGATCCAGATGAAATCTCAGAATAAGCAGTATTAAAAGCCAGAGAAGAAATACTGTATCTTCTTGAATGTAATATGCCAGAGCAAACAGCATAAAGGAATTGTACATATGTAACCAGTTAAATGTAATCCACAAATAGGAACACGGAAGGGACTTCACCTTCTGTAGAGAATTCTTGCTCAATCAACAAGCGTTTGCTAAATGTGGGAGATACAAAATAAAATGACAAAAAAATATTCTTCTATTTGGATTCTTTGCTAGGAGATCCTTCATGCCAAAGAAGATCAATTTTGGCAAACAGATATAACCCTATTTTGTATTTCATTTAATATGGAAATTCAATCAAAAAATCAACTTTTAAAATGACTTTAAAAAAAAATGACACAAAGTACCAGGAACTGAGTTACATGTTAAGGATAAAATAAAAATAAATAAATAAACTTAAAAAAAAACTTATATTGGCCAAAATTGTCACAAAATATAAGACCTGGAAGATCTTGGACCTTCCTTAAGACAATTTGTAACTAAATGAATTCTTTCTATAATATCCTTCAAAAAAATTCTCCATTATCTTCTCAAAAACATAGAATCAAAGCCACAAAATTTCAGAAGTCACCTGTTATGAGCCAGAATTCTGAACTTGAAACAAGGATTCTAACAAGGTACTAAGTGGAATTGATGAGACAATGGTTATCTATTTTAGCATGACGCTTAATAGTTCTTTAAGTTCAGTATGCTTGATTTAATCCTACAACAAATAATGGTTTCCTACAACAATATAATGATTGGTTTATACTTAGTGTAGAGCATATAAGCTGGGAGCCTCAGCTAGATTCATTCAGAGGCAGAGAAGACAAAGGACTGGGGGAAGAAACTCAAGCTCTCAGAACCAAGGAGAAAGATTCATTCTATCTTCCTTCAGGCTCTTTGTGGCAGGTTCTCCTCCTGCATTTCTCCACTGAGACCAAGGCTCTTGAAGGCCTGTAAAAAAGCTGCCCAGACCCAGGCAAGGAGATAATAAAGGATTTGGACTTTAACCCCTGGCTACTCTTGGATGATTACTGAACTGAAATGAAGGCTGCTTCCAGAGACCCCAGGAAAACCAAACCAAGAACATTATGGTCACCTAATCTAGCTTGTGCCTGAACAATCATCTTCTCTACAAAATGTCAGTCATCACAAAACCTTTGTTTGAAGATATCCAGTAATGGAGGACTATACTAAGGCCCACGAGCACCTGCTGAATTTTTGCACTACTCTAATTTTTAGAATTTTTTTTTACCTCGAGCCCAAGTCTATCTACTTCTTTCTAACTTTATTTTATTACTTCTATCTCTGAGATCATCTAGAAAAAAATCTAATTCTTCAGAAACATGATTTCTTTTCATATACTTGAAGAAAATTATTAGAACAATTCACAATTCCTTTGTTCTCTAGGCTACACTATGGCCCGAAAATTCTTCACTTTCCTAATCTATACTAGATATACTCATCTATTGGTCTCTCATAAAATACATAATCCAGAGATCAAAAAAATATCCTACATGTGTTCTGACTAGGTCAACATTTCATAAAGCAAGAAAAGTTAAATTGGGTTTTTCAATGTTGGCTTGCACTGAAAGAATCCATTAACCTATCCACCCTTTAAGAATCATAGAAATCCTAAAATAATTCTTAAGCACTTACTTTGTTTCAGCCTAGTATGTTATATTCTAGGAATAAAAAAAGATAAATTTAAAACAAGCTCAGCTTTTAAGGAGGTTATATATTATACTACAGAGGAAACAACTTGTATATCAAAAAAAATAGGGAAATCAAGGTTGTTTGGAAATAGAGGTCAATGAAAAGTAGGGATCATCTAGATCAAAGCTTCTTAAACTTCTGGTTGAGACCCCATGTTGTATCATGTAACTGACTGTGGAGGGGGTGTCACAAAACTGTGATTTATTATCAATAAAAGCTTGAATTGTACCTATTTTACATATCTATGTACCCAGAGTCTTGTAAAAAAATTGCTTAGGCAAAAAAAAAAAGTTCATGAATGGAAAAAGTTTAAAAACCCCTGAAAGGTTACTCAAGCTGAGCCTTTAGGGAAAACAGATATAACAGGAATTTGAGGTGGATTTACAGAGCATTCTAAATTTTGGGTAAAGCAATGAAAAGTGAGGAAGGTAGTATATAAAGAATCATGTTCTAGAAACTCTGCCTAATAAACAAATTTTTCTTTTTCTTCAGGGACATGTGATTTTAACAAGCTCATGAAAAAATCCCACTGAAAAAATTTGTTGATCCTTCAAATCAAGTAGTCCTAGAATTCTTTTTTACTCTTTCTGTCTTGAGCAGTAAGGAGAATCTAATATTTAAGTCTCAGAGGTGGCATGTCAGAGTCCAAGATGAAAGAGTTAGGTATAAAATGACAGCCAGAATGAATTTACATTGCAAAAAATAGTCTAGACAAACTATCCTCTTATCTTAAACATTTCCTTTCTTTGGGGAAGAATTTATTCTATGATATTTCCCCATATGTTCCTTTCTTATTCCCCCTCACACACTATTGCTTGAAGAACAAAAAAGAATTACATTATTGTGAAATGTATTTCAAATATATGCCTTGTGAGATTTTTGGTCACAATATTTCCATAATGTCATTGATTCAAGGCTGCATAGTATGAAAGGAAGCTTGATTTAGCAGAGATCTAGATTCAAGTTTCTACTTCTGCTTGTGAAAGACTAGGAAAATATTTTAAAGTATGTATATCTCAGTTTCCTCCATTCACTAGATGAAACCAGCCTCTAACCTGTGAGTTACAGAAGCCAAAGATGAATAGTGAGAATAAGGAGGATGTAGTCCTGACAATGAGGGGTAACAGCAACAGTGTGACAAGTTTGATTCATAGCAGGATTTCATGACCAGAAACAATTCTGGGTGGCTGAGATCATCCAAAGGGTAAGCACAAGAACAATTGCTTTGTCAAGCTCAAGGCACAGTTTGCTTGCTGAACCTGAGCTCTGGCAAACAGTGTTTTGCTATTTTCTTGACATTTCCACCTTTTGACCAAAGGGAGGTGGTCTGAAAGAACTTCTACACTTCTGGCCAATAAAGGAAAGGCAGGTATATTATGAGATGCCAATTGTGTTAGGACAAGATGTTGTCCAGAAGGTTAGTTCTTTGAGGGGAAGTATCAGGGAAATGTGACCCATGTATCACTATTAATCTATCATTTGCTTACAAGTACAAAAATGGGCATGGACAATTATACATAGACAAAGAAAATGCCAATATATACTTTAATCAGTCTTTGGTGATTGGGCACATAATAAAAGGGAAAAAATAAAAATAAAAACAAAAAATTAGGACAGGATACCAGGACAATATATCTGATCCCTAGATAGCTTTTCTTGGACAATATGTTTTATTCCCAGGATGGCACTGAAGGGGGTCTGTTTGTCTAGTTCTAAACCTATAAGTTCCTAGATAATTCTGCCTTAATATAATTTATTAAAATCACTTAAATTTGGTTTTTCAATCTCGAAACTTTAGAGAATTTAAGCTTATATACCATTTCATGTTTATAGCCTTACCTGAATCCTCTACCTGATAAAAGAATCTTAAAAATTTATGAGGGTTCATATGTGCAAAAATGTTTGTGGCAGCCCTTTTCATAGTGGCTAGAAACTGGGAATTGAATGGATGCCCATCAACTGGAGAATGGCTGAATAAATAGTGGTATATGAATGTTATGGAATATTATAGTTCTATAAGAAATGATCAGCAGGATGAATACAGAGAGGTTTGGACTTACTTGAACTAATGTCAAGTTAAATGAGCAGAACCAGGAGATCATTATACACTTCAACAACAATTCTGATGATGATCAATTCTGATGGACGTGGCTCTCTTCAATAATAAAAGGATCCAAATCAGTTCCAATTGATCTGTAATGAACAGAACCAACTACACCCAGAGAAAGAACACTGGAAAAAGAGTATAGACCACAACATAACATTTCCACTCTTTCTGTTATTGTTTGCTTGCATTTTTGTTTTTTCTTCTCAGGTTATTTTTACCTTTTTTTCTAAATTTTATCTTTCTTGTGCAACAAGATAACTGTATAAATATGTATATACATATTGTATTTATTTTAACATATTTAAAATATTTGGGACTGCCTGCCATCTAGGGGAGGGGATGGAGGGAAGGAGGAGAAAAGTTGAAACAGGTTTTTGCAAGGATCAGTGTTGAAAAATCACCCATGCATATGTTTTGTATATAAAAAGCTATAATAAAAAAGCAAAAAATTATAACTGTAAAATGAACTCTACTGCATTTTAAAATTATCAGACATGTACTTTAAAATGATTTCACCTTCTTTACATTATCAGTACAATTTATGTGTAAAATTCTTAATCCAGTTTTGAGAATTTATTGCTAAAACATATTCAAAGCCTAAATTTCCAAGACAGAGAAATTTTGGAAGCCAATCATATATATCTACTGCTTTCTCAAAATTTAGAGTTCTCTTTATTCAGGAAAAAAAAAAAACTTGTATATGATGTCTTTGTCTTATTACTTTGTCTAATCATTTCCCCCTTAGCTGGATATCATCCCTATATTATAATTTGACAAATGTAGATGAAAATTATAAGATGTTTATAATTGAATCCTATTATATTAGTAACTCAAGATATTCTAGTATCAATCTATTTTTAAATAGATTTAGTACTTTACTTCCAAAAAATCCTTGATTATTGACATTTACTATAAAAGGAAAAAGAAGGACATACTTGTAACAATGTTATATATCATAATGGGGGAAACACTCTCTTAGCTCTGTTTAAGCCTAAGCATCAATTACATCTAACAGCTGATCATTTAGTGACAAGGTACTAAAAGCAAGGCTCTGTGTTTACCAAATGGAGAAATATTCTTCTCAGAAAGGAAATAGCACAATGGGGAAATACAGTTAGGAGAATCCTATGTAGATAATGCCTAAGCCACATCCAAAACTTTTCCCAGGCACAAACTTCCATATCTAAGAGTTCCCAAAATATAGCATATGCCAATTTCTGTTCTTGGGTTTCTGACAATTCAGACAACTATCCTTGTAATCAAAGCACAAACAAAAGTAAATTAGTACCAGAAATTACTTAAATGGCAAAATTTACTAACCACAACTTTATCCTTTCTGATATTTCTCTAAAAATTAACATTTCATTTATCTTTTGTTTATAAATTAAAACTGCACATTCTGGTGTTTCAGACAAATAGCAAGTATTATTAATTTTTCATTTTACTTTTAAAACTTTTAGAATTTAATTCTTATTTTTCCTTAAAACAAATTCTACATAGTAGTTCCCCAAAACATACTAAGACATTTCACAAGGGAGTAAATTACTGGAATTAACCCCAAATCCCAAGAATTCTTCCCTGAAAGTTAAAATGATTACTCTTCAAACTCCTTAATCTGCTAAAAATGTTTTTAGGAATTCCACAAACTTTGATTATCTAATTTTATTTCTATACATCCAACATAGCCGAACCAAAGTGATAGAGAGAAAAGGTGTCTTAGAGGATTTTTTTTTTCTCTTTTCTTAAAACTTCCTATGGAAAGCCTAAGATAGGAGTTCCACTTACTGGAACAATTGCTCAACAGAAGTTAATTGTTCCTAGTGATCTTAATTCTGTGGCTACAGCCTTTAAAAGTTTGTTTTTGTTTTTGTTTTATTTTGTTTTGTTTTTGTTTGTTTGTTTGTTTGTTTGTTTTCTGGCTGGCTACATTTTAAATCTTTCAAGAAAATGGAAACTAGCTTACCAACACAAACACATTTTACAAAGACATGGACAAAATCAATTCTAACAGCACACAATTAAAGTTCTCATTTTAACTGGTTGAGCTGAGGCATAAAGTATCAAGGTATGCATGCAACAGAAAATTCTATAGGGACTTGTAGTAAACCATGATCAAGGGCATGTAGGGAGGTCAATTAACAACAGGTGTGCTATTAAGAAAGCATATCCTTGCCAGAGTGATCCAATATGAAATAGGTCAAGAGTTTTTCTTACAAAGAATGGCAAGCTCAACCAAGGTCTGAGCCTGGGATTGAAACTGGAAAAGAATGGTAGACTCACCAGACAAAGGAGGAGGATAGTTATTAGATTCTGGAGAAATCTGTGACGGTGGCTAGTCTGCTTTCCTGTTAGTAGAAAGTCCACTTGACTCAATTCCATCCAATCCCACTTCTAACACCATGAAATGTCACTCAAATAGAACTAGCTTCTCACCTGAGAATGTCCAGAGCTGAAGAAACCAGACTAGAGACAGGAGAATCTGTGAGTTGAACATCAAAGTGAGGGAAAGAGATTGCAAGCAAGAATACATGTGCCATAGCTCCACATCTACTGGGAGGGATATCTCAAAACATATACCAATCACTGCACAGTGAGCTATAGTTCTGACAATGAGGGCAATAGCAGCAATGGGACAAGTATGATTCATAGAAGTGTTTCATGACCAGAAACAATTGTGTGATTTTGTTGTGTCTGAAATAACCTGGAGAGGGAAACACAAAGAATTGTTATGCTAAGCCCAGGGCACAGGGTGCTTGCTGAATTTTAGCTCTGGAAAATAGGTATAAAAATGCTTGTAATATGTATATCTCAAGACTGTAAGGAGAAATATTCTTTGTGAATAGTAAAGCTCTTCAAACATAAGGATAGGATGATGATTTGGACCAAAAAGATACAGAATATAGAACTAATGACAACCTTGGGGAAAAGTGACATCTATCTTCCTAAACTTGTGATGGGAAAGTAAGGAAATGTCCTAAACAGTCTGACATGCATCTTGAGTTTGGAAGAGCAGAAATTTGAGAAAAGATTGGTACACTAAAATTTAATAATGTCAGTTCAAGTGGATAAATATTGCATTAAAAGTGCAATTATTAGAACACAGACACAGATTCCAGATTTCCAGGAGGAAAAGAGGAAAGTTGTTCCAGTACTGTTGTGGTTGCCTAGAAAATTAACCTTCAATCCTAAAAACTTAGGTACATAAGATAAATACAATGGAAGAAAATTGAGGATGAATACGAAAACTATTGAATACTTCTATTAGTAAGGAATGGTAAGAATAATGAAAATGACATTTTATTTAAAAAATGTTTTGTTATAGACAAGAGGAAGATCAAAGAAGGGATAGAACTGCTGGTTATTGTGAATTGGACATTTTGGAAAGAGCCCAAAATAATTCTATTGCTCCTTTGCTTCTAGTTTTCACATATAAGGAAAATATTCTTTAACTGCGAGGGACTAAAAATATCAAAAGTTAAAACAGAGTTGAAATTCAAGAAATGAGGTGGTCAATGGATATGAAAATAACTTTTAGATATGATTATTGAATCATTCTTTCTGATCTAGAAAAATTACATAGAAAGGAATAGTTTCACAGGAAAATAATGTTGTGAGAATGTCTAAATTTTCTTTAAAAAAAAGAAAGAAGAGAGTAGAATTCTCTTTTTTAATTGTAGTAAGTTTATTTTAATACACACTGCTTTATGAATCATGTTGGGAGGGAAAAATCAGAGCAAAAGGAAAAAAAAAACATGAGAGATATAAAAAAAAAGGAAAAAAAAGTGAACACAGCAAGTGTTGAGTTTATATTAAATCTCAGTTCCTTTTCTCAATGCAGATGGCATTTACTGTTTGAAGTCTATGGGGATTGCTTTGGATCACTGAACCACTATAGAGAAGAATAGGAAAATGATGTTGTGAGAATGTCTAAATTTTCTTTACAAAAAAGAAAGAAGGAGAGAGTAGAATTCTCTTTTTTAATTGTAGCAAGTTTTTTTTATTTTTAATACACATTGCTTTATGAAACATGTTAGGATAGAAAAATCAGAGCAAAAGGTAAAAACCATGGGAGAGATAAAAAAAGAAAAAAAATAGAAAAAATAAGTGAACACAGCAAGTGTTGAGTTTATATTGTAACCTTAGTTCCTTTTCTGGATGCAGATAGCATTTATTACCTGAAGTCTATTGGGATTGCTTTGGCTGACTAAACCACTGAGAAAAACCAAGCCTTTCATACTTGATCATCACACATTCTTGCTGTTACTCTGTAACATGTGTTCTGTTTGTTTCACAGCATCAATTCATGGAAATCTTTCCAGGCCTTTCTAAAATTAGCTTATGTGTCATTTATTTTGACTAATAATATTCCATTAACTGCATGTACCACAACTTGTTCAGCCATTCCTCAATTGATGGGCATACACTCATTTTCAAATTCCTTGCTACCACAAAAATAGCTGCAAGAAACATTTTTTACGATATGGATGCTTTTCCCTTTTAACATTCTGTGGGACACAGACTCAGTAATGACAATGCTGGATTAAAGGGTATATGAAGTTTAGTAGCCCTTTGGACAGAGTGCCAGAATGCTCTCCAGAATGGTTGGATCATTTCACAACTCCATCAACAATGCATTAGTGTCCCAGTTTTCCCACATCCCTTTAAACACTTACCATTATCTCTTCCTATCAGTTTAGTCAATCTGAGAGGGGTAAGGTGGTATCTCAGAGTTGTTTTAATTTGTATTTCTCTAATCAATAGTGATTTAGAGCATTTTCCCATATGATTCTAAATGGCTTTGATTTTGTCATCTAAAAATTGTCTGTTCTTATCCTTCGATAATTAATGAATGGGTGAATGATTTGTACTCTTATAAATATGACACAGTTCTTTATATATTTTTGAAATGAGAGTTTTATAGAAACACTGGATGCTAAGATCTTTTTCAAAGCTTTGTGTTTCGTTTATTTTATTGTGTTTCGTTTATTTTATTTTATTTTAGCTGAGGCAATTGGTATTAGTGACTTGCCCAGGGTCACACAGGTAGGAGTGTTAAGTGTCTGAGACCAGATTTGAATTCAGGTCCTCCTGACTTCAGGGCTAGTGCTCTATCCACTGAGCCACCTAGCTGCCCCATGTACTTCCCTTTTAATCTTGTTACTGTTGGTTTTGTTTGTGCAAAGATTTTTTAATTTAATGTAATCAAAGTCATCAATGTTGTTTCATAATGTTCTCTAGTTCTTCTTTGGTTATAAATTCCTTTCCTCTCCAAAGAGCTGATCGGTAAATTATCCATTGGTCTATTAATTTGATTATGGTATCATACTTTTTGTCTAAATCATGTATCCATTTTAATCTTTTTTTAGTGTGATATGTGAGATTCATCTCTATGCTGAGTATCTGACATTATTTTCCAATTTTCCCGGAAATTTTTGCCAAATAATGAGTTCTTATTCCAGAAGCTGGAGTTTGGAGGGTTATCAAATACTAGATTGCTATAGGTCTTAATTATTGTGTCATATGTGTGACACATATATTATGTGTCATATGTCATATGTCACTTAATCTATTCCACTGATCCACCACTCCTATTTTTTAATAGTACTGCTAACCTATCATCCTTTGTATTTTTTTCATTAATTCCTCTGATATACTTGACCTCTTATTCTTCCAGATGAATTTTGTTATTTTTTTCTAGTTCTACAAAATTATGGTTGGCAATGTGGTTGGTATGGCACTGAACAATTTAGGCAAAATTTTCATTGTTATAATATTAACTCACCCTAACCATGAGCAATGGATATTTTCCCAAATGGTTAGATCTAAACTTTGTGTTCAAAGTGTTTTGTAACTGTGTTCATATAGTTCTTGGGTGTGCCATGGCAGGTAGACCCCCAAGTATTTTATTTTGTCTATAGTAATTTTATATATAATTTCTCTTTCTATCTCTTGCTAAATGGCTTTGTCATTAATACATAGAAACGTGGGGTATTTGTGTGGGTTTATTTTATATCCTGCACCTTTATTAAACCTGTGAATTGTTTCCAGTAAGTTTTTTGAATGATTTTCTAGGATTCTCTAAGTGTATCAACATATCATCTGCAAAGGGTGATAGTTTTGTTTCCTCATTGCCTATTCTAATTACTTTAATTTATTTTTTCTTTTCTTATTGCTAAAGCCCACATTTCTAGTACAATGTTGAATAACAGTGTTGATAATGGCCCTCCTTGTTTCACTTCTGATCTTATTGGGAATGCATCCAGCTTCTCTCCATTACAAATGATGCTTGCTGTACATTTTAGATAGATACTGCTAATCATTTTAAGGAAAGCTTCCTTTATCCCTATGCTTTCTAGTGTTTTAATAGGAAAGGGTGCTGTATTTTGTCAAAAGCTCTTTCTAAATCTATTGAAATTATCATATGATTTCTGTTGGTTTTGTTATTGATATGGTCAATTATGGTAATAGTTTTCCTGAACTTGAACCAGTCCTGCATTCTTGGTATAGATTCCACTTGATCATATTGTATTATACTGCTGATAAATTGCAGTGATCTCTTTGCTAATATTTTATTTGAAATAATTGCATCAATATTCATTAGAGAGATTTGTCTGTAATTGTTAAGGACCATGCCTAGGTGAAGGGACAGGTCAGTTCTCTGAAAGCCTCCACAGCTGTGAATCACAACATCTAAAGGAGTTGCAAAGCAGCCTTTACTGACACAGGTATTGCTTGTGGACTGGGAATAAAATAAATTGGAGACAGAAGGAAGAAAAGAGAGATCAGAGAACTGAACTGCTTCTCAGTCTCCTTGTATCATCATCATCCTCTCACATGAAGAGATCCATTCTACAGGTCTGAGTTAGACCTCCAACAGCCACTGGCAGGTGGCTCCCATATCACAACACGTGATTTTCTTTCCCTCTTTTGGTTCTTTCTGGTTTAGGTATCAGTACCATATCTGTGTCACGGAAGGAATTTGGCAGTACTCTTTCTTTACCTTTGTTTCCAAGTAGTTTACACAGTATTGGAATTAGTTGTTCTTTAAATCTTTGGTAAAATCAGTAAACAATCTATCTAGCCCTGGAGATGCTTTCTTAGGGAGTTCATTAATGACTTGTTCAATTTCTTTTCCTAAAATGGGACTATTTAAGTATATTATTTCCTCTTCTGTTAATCTGGGCAATTTATATTTTTGTAAATATTCATCTATTTCAATTAGATTGTCAGACTTGCAGTCAGAGTGGAGCAAAAGAGGAAAAATACTTTTTTACTGGTAATATATTCATTCTCTTCATTTTTGTTGCTAGTGGGTCTTTTTTAATTTTTCAGCTCAAATTAATCAAAAGTTTACTATTTTGTTAGTTTTTATTTTATCAAATCAACTCAGTTTTATTTATTACTTCAAAATTGTCTTAGTTTCTATTTTATTAATCTCTTCTTTGAGAGATTAGAATTTCTTACTTGGTATTTAATTGGGGACTTTTAATTTGTTCTTTTTCTAGCTTTTTAGTTGCATCCTTAATTTATTGATCTCTTCTTTCTCTATTTTATTCATGTGGATATTTAGACATATACAATTTCCCCTAAGAAATACTTTGGCTGCATTGCATACATTTTGGTTTATTGCCATTCTTATTGTCTTTCTCTTGAATGAAATTATGGATTGTTTCTGTGATTTGTTGTTTGACCCACTCATTCTTTAGAATTTGGTTATTTAATTTCCATTTGGTTTTTAGTCTACTTTTCCCTGGGCCTATATTGAATATAATTGTTATTGCATTGTGGTCAGAAAAGGAAGCATTTACTATTTCCGCCATTCTACACTTGACTGTGAGGTTTTTATGCCCTAATGTTAGGGAATTCCTCTCCCTCCAAGATATACCACGTAGCTGCATGCCAAGTCAGCTTGGCAGGGAGGACCTAGGAAGTAAAAAGGGGTTTAACCTCTGAGTCAGGAGGTTTTGTCTTTCAGGAGTTAAAGGAACTAATAGGTTTCTTGAAGTGGCGAGGGGTGTGTCCTCTTGCTAGATATCCTTCTGGGATACAATGTTGACTCCATATTTCTCCCTCCTCTGGATCTGCCTATGACAGTACTGAGTGGGTGGGCACAAGGTAATTCCAGAAGAGAGGAAGCATAAATAGGCAGCTCTGAGGAGAATTTGCTCTTACATCCTGCCACTGAGAGGATGACTGAATAAAGACAGACTGGACCTCCCAATCAGCTTGTCTCCAAAGTTTATCCAGGTTTTGTCCCAAAGACTGTTATGTAAGGCCATGGCAGCCTAGAGTAGTGTGCCTTGACAGTCCAGGCACACCCTGATACATGGTCAATTTTCGCATAAGTCCCATGTACTCCCAAGAAAAAAATGTATTTCTTTCTGTCCCTATTCAATTGTCTGCAGAGGTCTAACAAATCTAGGTTTTCTAGGATGCTATTAACCTCCATGCTTTCTTTTTTTTTGTTTATTTTGTGGTTATATTTGTCTTATTCAGAGAGGGAATAGAATAGAATAGTTTTGCTGTCTATTTCTTCTGGTTACAGGCTTAAAATCTTATCTAGGAATTTGCTTGTTGTTTTAACATTTAGTGTATACAAATTTTAAGATACCATTTATCAAGATGTGCTGTTCCTCCTTATCTCTTTCAATAAAATGTATTTTACTTTTGTTTTATCTGAGATCAGAGTTGGTATCCCTGTTTTTTTTTTTTTTTACTTTAGTTGAAGCATAACAAATTCTGTTTCAGAATTTTACCTTTACTTTGTATATGTCAAATATGTTTGTCATTTACAATATATTGTAGGATTCTGTTTTTTAAATTACTCTCCTATATGCTTCCATTTTAAGGGAGAGTTCATTCCATTCACATTCACATTTATGAATACCAGCTCTGTATTTCCCTCCATCATATCCCCCCCCCATATACTTTTGTTCTTTTTTTTACATTCTTTCCTTAGTCCTATGGTTTTTAACCCCTCACTACCTTATCTCCTATCACCCCTCCCTCCTCATAATAGTGTGTTTTTCCCCTTCCCACTCACTACCTTAACTTCTATAACCCCTCCCCCATTCTTTATTTTTTTTTCCTAGTGTTCTTGTTCCCCCTTCTCTTCTGCCCCTCCCTTTTCTCTTCATATTTCTCCTATTTCTTTATAGGGTTAGATACATTTCTATACATTCCTGAATGGTTATTATTCTCTCTTAGAACCAAAACTGATGAGATCAAGTTTCAGACAATGTGCATCTGCCTCCCATCTTTCCCTGAACTGTAATAGATCTCTTGCACCTTTTCATGTGAACTAATTGTCCCATTACACCTGCCCTTTCCTCCCTTTTTCCAGTCAGACCTTTTTCCACCCTGTAGTGTCTTTTTCTTTGATATCATCACATCAGAGTCCATTCACAACCACACTTTCAGTCCCTCTCTGCCTGCCCTAGTGATAGATACAGTTATCACAAGTTACAGATATCATTTTTCCTCAGGAATGTGTGTGTGTGTGTGTGTGTGTGTGTGTACACATACTATAATGCTATATTAAATGATATATATTTCCCCTGTTTACCTTTCTATGGTTCTCTTGAGTCCTGTGTTTGTAGATCAAATTTTCTGTTTAGTTCTGTTTTTTTTTTTCCATAAAAAGCATTGAAAGTTTCTTGCTTCATTAAAGCTCTATCTCCTTCCCTGAAAGATGATGCTGAGTCTCATGAGCTAATTCTTGATTGCAATTCCAGGTCCTTTTCCTTCTGGAATATGATATTCCAGGCCCTCTAATCCTTTATTGTAAAAGCTGCAAGATCCTGCAGATCCTGACTTGCTAGTTGATAATGGAATTGGTTTTTTTTGGTTTTGTTTTTTTGTTTTCTTTTCTGGCAGCTTGCAGTATTTTTTCCTTAAGATTTGAATTTTGAAGTTTTGCAACCCTGTTCCTTGGGGTTTTCCTCATGGGATCTCTTTCTAGAAGTGATTGATAGATTCTTTCAATGTATATTTCCCGCTCTGTTTCTAGAATGATGGAGTAGTTTTCTTTAATGATCATTTATAAAATATCCAAACTTTTTTGGTCGTTGCCTTCAAAAAGGCCAATAATTTTTAAATTGTCTCTTCTCCATCTATTTTACAGCTTGGCTATTTTGCCAGTGAAGTATTTCACATTTTCTTCCATTTTTTCATTCTTTTTAGTTTGTTTGACTGATTCTTGCTGTTTCACAAAGACATTAGCTTCCATTTAGACTATTCTAGTTTTTAATGTATCATTTTCTTCAGTTACCTTTTGTATCTCTTTTTTTTTCATTTGGTTTATTCTACCATTTAAGGAGTTCTTTTCTTCATTTTTTTTCCTTCCTTTTTCAAGCTGTTGATTCTCTCATGCATGCGTCTCATTTCCTTTCTCATTTTTTCTACCTCTCCTATTTGCCTTTTGAATCCTTTTATGAGCTTTTCCACCAACACCTGTTTGGGCTTGAGATACATTCATGTCACTCATTGAGATTTCTTATATGGTCATTCTATCCTCATCTGACTCTGTGTTTTGATCTACCCTGTCACCACAAAAGCTTTCTATAGTCAAAGTTCTTTTCTGTTTCTTGCTCATTTTCTTTCCTTTTCTTTTGTTATTTCCTCTTTTTTTTTACTTTTAAGGTCAAGCTCTGTCCCTGAGATAAAAGTACACTGTGCCAAGCTTCCTGTGCAGCTCTGAGCCTTGGCTTTGAACACAGGGGACCCTTTAGTTTGTAGGAGGTAGCATTGCCTGCTTTTTTCATAAACCATTTCCCATAGTTTGCCTTCTGATCTGGGACTGGAGGTTACCCCACTGATTTCCTCCTCTACTGAGCCAAGACTGAAGGTCTTAATTGCTGATTTGCTGTGATTAAGACCTCAACTTTCCCACAATCTGTCTGACCTGGGCTAACACCCTTTTCACCTCAATGAGATAGATCTTTCTTGAAGTTTTTCCAGGCTGCCTTGAGCTGGAGTGTGGTTTTATTCTGTCATATTTTGTTCAGAGGCTTGGTTTGATGTGTTTTTCAAGGGAAACTGGGAGACCTTGAGCAGTTGCCTGACTTTACTCCACCATCTTGGCTCCACCCCTGTGACAGAGGAGAATTCTCAAAAGTATAGGCTTATGAACCTCATTTTAATTTCTAGAAAGGAATTCTGTAATTGCAATATTGATGAGGCTTCCATGTGCCAAGCAAAACTGATCATTTATTGAGTTTTTAAAATAACATCTGTGCTTTCTTTCCTCTTGTTATTGCAACCCTTCTCCTCTGGCATTTCTTTCTTTCTCTGTCATTCTTGCTATTCTCTGTGGCATATAATTTGGTCAGTGTACTTTATTTTATTGGCAATGGAGAAACACTGAAAGTTTTGGAGTAGTGTCATAATAGGAACATTTGGTTTTGCACTCTGTATTAATGTCCATCAATCTTTTAAGTATAAGATATCCCAATTGATAAAAAAAAATTAATAAAAGTCCTGAATGGATGTTAACTTGTTTGCTATATCTATATAATGGGCTTTAAAGTTTAGAGACTAGCTTAGAAAAGTTAAAAGTTAAGTCATATATTTATATCATGGCCAGAGTTAATGATATATTTTCACTGTGTGTATGTGTGTGTGTGTGTGTGTGTACATATCACCCCATCCTTTTGTGGGTTCTTTTCCTCCAGCATTTCTTTTAGGGTATTATTTAAAAGCCATTGGAGGGGTTTTGTTTTTTTTTAATTTTTTTTTCATTGGAGGGGTTTTAAAAAGAGATCAGGTGAATCGTGACCTGCTTTCCACTTCTTCATGGATTAAAAATTATTAGAAAACTAAATAATTTAATCCTAAAGAATTAGTGGGTCAAAGAACAATACAGAAAAAATCAATAATTTCATTTTTTAAAATGACAAAAATAAGAAAATATACCAAAATTTAAGGGATTTGACCAGAACAGTACTTAGAGGGAAATATGTTTTTAAATGCTTAAATAACTAAAATGAAGAAAGAGAAGATGAATGAATTGAGCATGCAACGAAAAAAAAAAACTATACATAGAACAAAATAAAATCCCTCAAATTTGAAATACTGAAAATCAAAGAAGAGATTAATAAAAGTGAAAGAAAAGAAATTAATGAGTAAAACTATAAGCTGGTTCTGTAAGGGGAAAATAATAAAACAAATAAACCTTTGGTTAATTTGATTTTTAAAAAAAGAAAGAAGAAAATCAAATTACCAGTATCAAAAATGAAGAAGGTGAAATCATCACCAATGAAGAGAAAATTAAAGCAATAATTAGATGCTAATTTTCCCAATTGCATCTCAATGAATCTAGCTAAGTGAAATGGATAAATTTAACCAAAATTAAATTGCCCAGATTAGCAGGAGGAAATAGACTATTTTTATATCCCCATTTTAGACAAAGAAATTGAACAAGCTATCAATAGATTCCCAAAGAAAAAAATCCCCAATGCCAGATGGATTTACATGTGAATTCTACCAAACATTTAAAGAATAATTCCAATACTACATAAGCTATTTGGAAACATAGGTGAAGAAGGAGTCCTACCAAATTCCTTTTATGACACAAATAGGAACCTAAACCTAAACCAGAAAGAGTTAAAATAGAGAAAGAAAATTTTAATTTCCATAATGAATATTGATGCAAATAATTTTAATGAAATATTAGCAAGCAATATATCATTAGCACCATATACTATGACCAATTACAGTCTATCCCCGGCATGTAGAACTAGTTCAATATTAGAAAAACTATAAGCACAATTGACCAACTAGCATATGATTACCTAAGTAGATGCAAAAAAGCTTTTGAAAAAAACATAGTACCCATTCCTATCAAAAACACTAAAGTGAACAGGAATAAAGTTGATGTTCCTTAAAATAATAATTAGTATCTACTTGAAACTTGTTGGAATCTTTATAAGCAAACCATTAGAGTTGATAGAGACAATAATTATCTAATTTGGCATGGTTCAATATGATTGATTTGATCTTAGAAGGAGATATTTTGGGCCAGAACTTGAAACAAGGTACTAAGTACAACTGATAGAAACTATGCTTGTGTTCACACCTTTAGAGAGCTCATAAGTATCTAAGTACTCAATGGAGTTCACACGTTTGGGAGATTTCAGGGCTTAGTATGAGATATCCAAATTCACACCTCCCTTAGGGCCAGAGAGCACTCTGGGAGATAACTCTGGGAGATAACCCAGAATCCCTCTCTTTCCAGAAGGAGGAGTTAACCTTTAGGAGATTATATATATATATATATATATATATATATGAAGCTCTTAGAGCTTCAGGAGAGTTTTCTCCAGAACATTGACTGGGGTCAGAGAGGAGCACTCTGGGAGGAAGCCCACAAGTCCTATCTTTGAGGCAAGAGATTCATTGCATTTTCCAACTTGGTGCTGGCTGGAGGCTGAAGAAAGCAGAGGCAGAAGCCAAGGACAAAGCTGCAAGATCTCTTGGAACCAAGCAAAGAGATAGGCCTGAGCTAACAGGGCTATATTAAAGGACACAATAAAAGATCTGAACTTTTATCACCTGGCAGTGTTTTGGAAAAAGAACACCACAGAAACTATTAGCAAGAATTGTCTATAATGGGAAATAATCTAGAAGCTTTCCCAATAATAACAAGGATGAAACAAGGATACCTATTATTACCATTATTATTCAATATTATACTAAAAGTATTTGGTTCAGGGGCAGTTAGGTGGTGCAGTGAATAGAGCACCAGCCCTGAAGTCAAAAGGACCCAAGTTCAAATCTAGCCTCAGATACTTATCACTTTCTAGTTGTGCCCTGGGCAAGTCACTTAATCCCAATTACGTCAGCACAAAAAAAAAAAAAGGTATTTGGTTCAGCAATAATAGAAGAAAAAGAAATTGAAGAAATTAGAATAGGTAATGAGGAAACAAAACTATTACTCTTTGAAAAAGATGTGATAGTATACTTAGACAATCAACTAAATAATTAACTTTAGCAAAGTTGCAGTGTACAAATAAACCCATATAAATCATCAGCATTTTTTTATATTTCCAACAAAGCCCAGCAGCAAGAGATAGACAGAGAAATTCCACTTATAATTGTTGTAGATAGCATAATACTTGGGAGATGATCAGCCAAGACAAACCCAGGAACTCCATGAACACAATTACAAAAGAGTTTTTACACAAAGTCAAATCTAAACAATTGGAAAAATAATAATTGCTTATGAGTAGACTGAGCCAATATAATGAAAATTATAATTCCACCTAAAATGATATACTTACTCAGTATCATACCAATCAAACTATCAAAATGTTACTTTATAAAACTAGAAATAAATAATAAAATCCATGTGGAAAAAAGAAAAGGTCAATAATAACAAGGGAATCAATGAAAATAATGCACAGAAAAGTGGCCTAGCCACACAAAATCTTAAACTATATTATAAAACAGCTTTTATCAAAACTATCTAGTACTAAGAAACAGACCCGTAGATATTGAGGAACAGATTAGTATATGTCACAGTAGTAAATGACTATATTAATCTACTGCTTGACAAACCTGAAGACCCTACCCTATGAGATAAGAACTCACTATGTGACAAAAAACTGCTGAGAAAACTGGAAAACAATAACTGGAAACTGGAAACAAAAACTGGAAAAAATAGTAGGTTTAAACCAGGACTAATTAAACTTTTTCCATTCCTGACTTCTTTTTGCCTAGGAATATTTTACACGACACCAGGTATATAGGTATATAAAATATGCTAAATATACTAAAATATACTAAAATGAAGAAAGAGAAGATGAATGAACTGAGCTCACAACTTAAAAAAAAAACTATATAGAACAAAATAAAATCCCCCAAATTTGAAATCCTGAAAATCAAAGAGATTAATAAAAGTGAAAGAAAACAAATTAATGAGTTGTTTTCTTTCACTTTTATTAATCTGATTCTGTAAGGGGAAAATAATAAATTAATCATTTACTGATACTATATCATAATTTTGTAATATTGCATTCAATTATATGACCCTACATGGATCAAAACTCATAGTTAAGAAGCCTTGGTATAGAGCAATATCTTAACACCATCTGCCAAGATAAGGTCAAAATGGGTACATGATTAAGATAAAGGGTGATATCATAGCCTAAGCAAACCAGGAGAGTAATGGATAGTTTGACTGTTAGAGATATATATAGATATAGATATCTATATCTATATCTATATAAATATAGATATAGAGAGAAATTCTTCCCTTCTCCATATACATATGGAGAAGGGAAGAATTTGTGACCAAACAAGAGAAAGAGTATTATAAAATGTAAAATGAATAATTTTGGTTATAACTTAAAAGAATTTTTTTAATGCAGCCAAAATTAGAAGGAAAGCAGAAAGATAGAAAACATTTTTAAAGCAAGTGTCTCTGATAAAGGTCTCATTTCTCAAGTATATAGAGAACTGAATAAAATTTAAAAGAATACAAGCCATTCCTTAATGATCAAAAGATAAGAACAGGCAGTTTCAGATGATGAAACCAAAACTATCTATAGTCATATAAAAATTTATAAATCACTTTTGATTAGAAGAATGCAAATTAAAGCAACTCTAAGGTATCACCTCACACATATCAGATTGGTCAATATGATCAAAAAAAGAAAATGATAAATATTGGAAATGTGGGAAAATTGAGACACTAATGTACTGCTGGTGGAATTATGAACTGATCCAAACATTCTGAAGAGCCCTTTGGAAATATGCCCAAAGGGCAATCAAATTGGGCATACCTTTTGATCCTGTAATATTACTACTATTTATATATCACAAAGACATCATTTTAAAAAAGGGGGAAAGATCTCTATTACATATATTCAACTTTTTTTGTGGTGGCAAAGAATTAAAAAGTGAGAGGCTGCCCATAAATTGAGAAATGGATGAGCAAGCTGTTGATATATGAATATAATGGAATACTATTGTATTACAAGAAATGACGAGCATGTAGATTTTAGAAAAACCTGGAAAGATTTACATGAACTGTTGAAAAATGAAGTGAGCAGAACCAAGAGAACATTGTATTCAATAACAGCAGCATTGTGTAATGACCAGTCATGACTGACATAGCTTTTCTTAGCAATACAGTGGTTCCAAGGCAATTCTAAGACTCATGATGAAAAATACTATCCATATCCAGATAAAGAACTAATGGAGTATGGAAGCTAATCTTAGCATACTATTTTAACTTTATTTTTTCCTTAGTTTTTTTCCTTTATATCCTATTTCCTTACTCACAACAAGACTAATATGGAAATATGCTTTATATGGTTATACATATATTATCTGTCTCAAATTGGTTGCTATACTAGCAAGAATGGGGGAAGACAAGAGGAAGAAAATTTGGAACTCAAATAATATTTTAAAAATTAATGCTAATAATTGTCTTTCCATGTTATTTAAAAAAAAACACACACAACACTATATAAATTGAAAGAATGTTCAGGAAAAAAATCTCACATCACTTAGGCCAGGGACATGAAAGCAGGCCTTGATTAGTACAAGTAGCATAATAAATGTGTATAGTCATCTATGAAGTGAAACAAACCACTCTGTTTACTTTGCTATTCCCTTACCCTACTTCTTCATCCCCTTATGCACTATAATCCTTAAAGATTGCAAAATGTAGATATGGAAAATAAGTTATATTTAATATAGCATCTTTCCACCTAAGCAGGATCAAAGAGCAGAGAAGACTCTTGGCTACATTCTATTTCTTTTGTGGGAGCTGAAATTTCTCCTGTACTTAAAAAGCCAGAAATCTTCACTTCTGGAAAAGTGCTTTCTTTATAAAAATGAATCTTGGACATCAACACTGAAACAAACAATCTGAAGCCAAATATCCCATTATTCCTATGATTTCCAGATTTATTCCAGGGGACCTTACAGTAACTACATTTCTTTTACCTTGCCTTGAAACTAAAGGTTAATTGAATGTAGCTAAAAATTTAAATATGAAAAAAAAGTTTTTAAATATGTAAGTTTTTTTAAATTTATTTTTTATTATAGCTTTTTATTTACAAGATATATGCATGGATAATTTTTCAACATTGACAACTGCAAAACCTTTGTTCTAACTTTTCCCCTCCTTCCCCCAACCTCTTCCATAGGTTGGCAGGTTGATTAATACATGTTAAATATGTTAAAGTATAAGTTAAATACAATATAAGTATACATGTCCATATGGTTATTTTGCTGTACAAAAAGGATTGGACTTTGAAATAGTGTATATTAGCCTGTGAAGGAAATAAAAAATGCAGGCAGACAAAAATAGAGGGATTGGGAATTCTATGTAGTGGTTCATACTCAGTTCCCAGAGTTCTTTCGCTGGGTGTAGCTGCTTCAGTTCATTACTGTTCCATTGAATCTGATTTGGTTCATCTCATTGCTGAAGATGCCCAGGACCATCAGAATTGATCATCATATAATATTGTTGTTGAAGTATATAATGATCTCCTGGTCCTGCTCATTTCACTCAGCATCAGTTCATGTAAGTCTCCAGGACTTTCTGAAATCATCCTGTTGATAATTTCTTACAGAACTATAATATTCATATACCACAACTTATTCAGCTATTCTCCAATTGATGGGCATCCACTCCGTTTCCAGTTTCTGGCCACTACAAAGAGGGCTGCCACAAACATTCTTGCACATCCAGGACCCTTTTCCTTCTTTAAAATCTCTTTGGGGTATAAGCCCAGTAGAAACACTGCTGGATCAAAGGGTATGCACAGTTTGATAACTTCTTGAACATAGTTCCAAATTGCTCTCTAGAATGGCTGGATGCACTCACAATTCCACCAACAATGTATCAGTGTCCCAGTTTTCCCACATCCCCTCCAACATCCTGCATTATCTTTCCCTGTCATTCTAGCCAATCTGACAGGTATGTAGTGGGATCTCAGAATTGTCTTAATTTGCATTTCTCTGATTAATAATGATTTGGAGCATCTTTTCACATGGCTAGAAATAGTTTCAATTTCTTCTTCTGAGAATTGTCTGTTCATATCCTTTGATCATTTATCAATTGGAGAATGGCTTGATTTCTTATAAATTAGAGTTCATTTCTCTATATATTTTGGAAATGAGGCCTTTATCAGAACCTTTGACTGTAAAAATGTTTTCCCAGTTTATTGCTTCCCTTCTAATCTTGTCTGCATTAGTTTTGTTTGTCCAAAAACTTTTCAATTTGATATAATCAAAATTTTCTATTTTGTGATCAATAGTGATCTCTAGTTCTTCTTTGGTCATAAATTTCTTCCTTTTCAACAGATCTGAGAGGTAAATTATCAAATATGTAAGTTTTTCATATGAACTATCTTTCATCTATCCATTGTGGTAGTTCATTTACCACATCATCTGTTTAAAAAGAATTCACTTTTAAATAGTGGAGAAAATGCGTGGAAGCATCTTATTTCCATCCCTATTTCCAATAAGCATTCTGAATCCTCTAATTTAAGGAGTACCAGGATCACAGCTATGACTCTCTACTCAAACAAATCTTGTTGTTTTGAGAACAATAACACACTTTTAGATTTTCTGCACCTAGAATGAATCAGCCCATCTCAGTTTTCCCTACACCTATAAAATAATTATAAATAATATTCACAGGGATTATTGCTAAGTAGCTATTTACAAAGGTGTATATGAGACAGAGAAAGAGAAAGAGACAGAAAAAAGAAAGAGAAAAAGACAGAAGAGAAAGACAGAAACAGAGACAAAGGGAGGGAGAGAAGGAAGGAAAGAGTAAAAGAAAACATGCCAGTTTTGTCCCCCATTTCACTGTAGGCCATGCCCTCAAACAAGAGAAACCTTTTTCTTTATACTTTGTTTTATTGCATATTTTTCTCTAAATAACTCTTTGCTGCCCAAATAATATAAACATATAAACATCATTGTTCTTATTTCCTGGGTAAGAAAGTAAGGGCCAAGAATTGTTAATTACCTAAAATCACATTATCAATGAGTTTCAAAAATTGTAAAATTTTAGAATCTATGTTTAATGTACCTGATGACTCTGGAAGAGTCCCAAGAACAAATCTTATTTCTGATGCTTACTCTGCATACACAAATCACTTACTTGAATTCAGACCTTCTTTGTTTTTGTTATTTCCTTCTGTAAAATGGAAAGTGTGAAGAAGAAGCTTTTAAGAAAGATTCTTTCTAGCTCTAAATCTATGTCCCAATAAAACACAAACTTAGGTTGTGGGGTGAGAGGAGGATTATTCACTTACTTTTATTTCAAAATATCTGCTATAGATCCATACCATAGAAATATAGCTCTCTGTTCAAAAAATTCAAGGATTTAGTTTATTGATAGAGAATCTCATTTAAAACCCACATCTATTATACTAAGGAAGCTAGAGGGCATATCAGAGAGAGCCCTGGGTTTGGTATCAGGAAGATACCCTTTAAAATTCTACTTCAGGCACTTACTATTTATGTGACTTTGCACAAGTCATTTAATCTATGTCACCTTTGGTTCCATGAACTGAAGTATCAAATAGAAATTAAAGCCACCAAATACACATAAGAATCTTTGTGGACAATATGTTAAATTAGAAAATGACATATTAAAAGTATCTATGCTCTTTTATGTATTTTAAATTTATTTTGTTTATTATTTCCCAATTACATTTTAATTTGATTCTGCTTCAGTTGGGAATATCTGATTTTTCTGATTCATATGAGAAGAATAATAAGAATATCTAGCTTATAAGGTTATTGAGAAGATCAAATTAAATATGAATAGTTCAAGGACTTTGCTAGATGCTAGGGATACAAAGAAAGATACAACAGGTACTGCCCTGCAGGGACTTACATTCCACTGGGAGAGTCACATGTGTGAAATAAAAACAACTTAATACAACATAGTCTTAGGAATGAAGGCACTACCAAGTGGGGAATTTGGGGTGCATATCAGAAAATGGCTTTATTTAAAAGTTGGTTTTGCACTTAGTTTTGAAATGAAAAATGAATTCTAAGAGGCAAAAGTAAGGGGAATACATTCCAGGCAATGAGAATGGCTACATTAAAGGCACAAGGACAAACAGATCCATTGTGGATAGGAAATAATATGGTCAGTTTTACTAGATCTGAGATTGAGAGAAAGGCAATTATTGTAAAGTTGGAAAAATAGGTTTTGATGTATTTTATGAAGGATTTTAAGTGATATATAGAGTAGTTTATATTTCATCCTAAAGATAATATGAAGCTATTAGAAGTTTTTGTTTGTTTGTTTGTTTGTTTTCTTTTGTTTTTCAGTAAGAAAGAAACTTGTATGCACTTAAGGAAATTCTCTTCATCCAACTATGTAGATGATAGGTTAAGGAAAGGAGACTGTAGCAAGGAGACAAATTAGGATGCTATTGCAATAATTGGCATTTTCCTCATCTGTAAAAGTTAATATAACAACTAAAATAGCTGTTATCAGGATTAAATGAGAAATATTTTTAGCTTTGCAAATTTAAAGGTGCTAAGTAAATGCTATCATATAAATTTTACAATTTTACCTATATTAGCTTAGTTAATATTATAATAATCTTGGGAGCTAGGTGCTATCACTATCTTCATTTTAAAGATAAAGAACTGAGGAACAGGTAAGTGAAGTTAGAAGGTTATAGTTCTTAGTCATTCTTAAATCTGACGCCCTATCCACTATACCACATAATTGCCTACAACACTGGCAAGGAACAATAAGAACCTCAATTATAATGGTGACCATGTGAGTAGTGAAAAGATATTTAAATAAAAGATTCTGTGGTGTAAGATATAATGTGATAAGATTTTACAACTGATTAAATATATGAAGAAAATGAAAAGGAGAAGTCCATCAGTTATGGCAATTAATATTATATCAAGTTTGGGGAATGTGTTCACCAAGTGATAATGGAAGCTAGAATGCAAAAGACCAAGAAGTCAGTGAGATAAAAGAAACAAAACAATATTTGCAAGCAGGTGGCATTTTTACTATAAGATAACCAAAAAATATGGTAGCAATTGTTATGGGGGGAAAGAGCTATAACAAATAGTAGAAACAATATATTTTTCTTGATAAGACATACCAATTTAAAATAAATTCAAGATATGAACAAAATATACCATAGCAAATTATTTAGAGAAAGAGGTTGCCATGCAATTTTATGCATGATGAAATGAGGCTTAAATAATTAGATATGAATGTTATCTAAGGACTTCATTCCAGTGAACCAACATGGTATGACCAACAATCTTTACTTCTAAATTAGACTCCAAACACTTATAAATGATGAGCGACCTAAACAAGCTGTATTTTTTTCTTATTTCTCCTCCCAGTGGGTGGGTAGCCCAGCTTCCCCCACTCTATTACACCTGGCTTGGCTCTCCTCCCTAAATGGTTGCTTCTCCCCGACATAATCCACCCACAGTAATCATGTCAGCAATCCTTATACACCATTGGCTTCTCTTTAACTACTTTCAAGTGGCAAACCTGTTATTGTCACTTCTTGCTGGGCTATTTTTTCCAGGATTTTAAAATTCCCCACTGCCTTTATTTAAACTCATTGAAGCATATAAGTAGAAAGATAATTTCCATTTGAAAAAGCTTTCTGAGACTGCTAGATATTTCAAATCCCTTCCCTTCTTTTTCTATGCTTCCTTATGTCTTTCCTTATCTCTGCCATTTAGAATTAAACACATATAAACAAAGTACCACTATTATAGCAATAATGTTCAATGAGGGAATACTTAGATTCTATGTCTATCTGCAAAACTATCCATACCTTTAATGAAGAACATCCATCCCCTAGGTGAAGTGTGACCACTATTTAGAACTGCATAATTAAATAAATTAAAATTCAAGGAACTGAAATGCCAAAAAGGGAGAAGAAAGGTTAGTTTAGTTTTAATTTAGCTTTTTTTTTCAAAGAAGGATTCACAATTTAATAAAGATTGAATGAAAGTCATCTTTCTTCAGCTACTGAATTAGTAATAAAAAAAGTCAAAGGCTAGAAGTCAGTAAACCTACATTATATTACTATTTATTTGACTTAGTCATTTAACCATTCTGCCTCAGTTTCCTCACATTTTAGGTGAAGTAAAACTACTAAGACTAGGTTAGTAGAAAAATGGCTATAAATCCTAGAAGACTTAGGTACAAGTCCTACTTCTGGTACATATAGGTTGAGAATCATGTAATCTCTCAGTAGCCCTGGCAATTTTAAGATTTCAAGTTACAGGGAAAATTTCATGTCAATTTATATTGACTAGGGAAGTTCTTTATGGGGAACTTTCTCAATCAGCAGATCAGATTGGAAAACAACTTGAAATGAAAACTAAAACTTTAAAATTCAGCTCTTAAATACAAAGTTTAATTTTAGATGACCTAAAATGCAAGAATCTCTGAAAGTATTATATAATATAAAGAAGAAAATTTAATATATAAAATTTTCCTTGAATGTAGGTGTGATGACTGCATATTTTAAAATCAGCCAGAGTCAGAAATTCAGGTTAAGGGAAAATCCTTGATCTTTATTCTTTGTGGAGATGAAGGGGGAATGGTGATAAAAAGTGAGAGCAATTGTGACACAAACCCGGCCAGCAGTGCCTCTGCCTCTCTCACTCCACCCACCAAATTATCTCTATGTCATTTTCTATACAACACATCAAAATTTGCACAGAGAGTGGGCAGGGCCAGCTAATTTTAATAGGGTATCGTCCAATTGCTATTCAGCCTCATGTGCTTGGGACCTCAGTGCAATGACTCTATGGTTACCTGTGGCTCCCCCTTTCTTTTGTTTTTGGAGGAGCATCTTAATGTCTCTGTTTCTCCTCTCTACTATTGCCTGTCCTTGAGGATTAAAAGACATGCCAGTGGCGTGTAAAATCTTATGCTGTGCACAAAAGTGTGCAAAATGTTTAGAAGTATATGCAGATTTGGAAATATGCCCCAAAAGTTATCAAACTGTGCATACCCTTTGATCCAGCAATGTTTCTACTGGGTTTATACCCCAAAGAGATACTAAAGAAGGGAAAGGGACCTGTATGTGCCAAAATGTTTGTGGCAGCCCTGTTTAACTTCATTAGAGCTAATGCACTAAATCACAGACAATTTCAGGAATTTCTGTCTAAGTTAAATGTTGAGTATGAAGATGTTCTATATCACACAGAAGTCCATTGGCTGAGTCGAGGGAGAGTTTTGAAATGTTTCTATGACTTACTTCCACAGATTACAATTTTTCTGCTTTCAAAAAACAAAGAAGTACCAGAGCTCAATGATGCAGAATGGAAATGGCACCTTGCCTTTCTGACAGATGTAACAGAGCTACTCAACAATTTCAATATGCAACTTCAAGGAAAGGGGAAGCTCATCTGTGATATGCAATCACATGTCAAAGCATTTGAAGTAAAATTAGGTCTCCTCATCAAACAAGTGAAGGAGGAAAACTTCTGCCATCTCCCCACAACTCAAAATCTGTTAGCAGAAAAACCATTGATTGCATTCCCAAACAAAACATGTGTGGATTCACTGGAAAAAATGCAAAAGGAGTTCCAATTTAGATTTAAAGAGCTTCATCTCCATGAACAGGACATACAGCTTTTTTGTAACCCATTTTATATTGACATTGAAAATGTGGATACAATTCACCAAATGGAACTGGCTGAACTGCAGAATTGTAACTCTCTGAAAGACACATTCAAGTCAAACAGTCTTCTTAATATTTATGTATCTCTCCCCTCTGAGACATATCCTCATCTCAGGAACCATGCACTCAAAATGGCAACCATCTCTGGCAGCACTTATGTCTGTGAACATGAAACATTTGAAATCTCCAACCAGATCAAGACTAATGGATGCACACTTGCATCACTTGTTATGACTAGCAGTGACAAATATGGAACCAAACATTGACCATCTCATTAGCCAAAAGCTGGCCCATAGTTACCATTGAAATACTGGTAAGTTTGTTGATTTAACTTTACTTCATTTTAAATATTTTATTTGTTCCCATTTTGCTTTTTCACTTCAAAATAAGATATATGCAGTGTGCATAGGAATTTGTTCATAGTTTTTGTTTTTACTATAGTCCGGCCCTCCAACAGTCTGAGGGATAGTGAACTGGCCCCCTATTTAAAAAGTTTGAGGATCCCTGCCTTATGTGCTCAATTGTCCAAGTGCATCTGCTCAGAGTTTCAGCCCTTTACAAAGAAAATCACATATTAAAAATTGTAATGAGGCAAATGAAAGCTATTGACCCTATGAGACATCAAAAATCAGTCAAACAAACTAAAAAAGAATGAAAAAATGGAAGAAAGTTTAAAATTCTTCATGGGAAAGAAGAGATGATTTAAAAATTATTGGTCTACTTGACAGCCAAAAGCAAAAAAAGAGCCTGGATAGCATTCTTCAAGAATTTCATCAAGGAAAACTATCCTGATATTTTAAAAACAGAGAAGGAAATAGTCATTGAAAGAGTCCACCAATCACCTTCAGAGAGAAATCTCCAGAAATACAATTTCAAGGAATAAAACAATGCATCCTAACAGACAAAAGCAATTCAACTATCAAAGAGCAACAGTCAGAATTACTCAGGAACCAGTAGCTTCTACAATAAAGGATCAGAGGGCCTGAAACACTATATTTCAGAAGGCAAAGAACCTAATCTACAATCAAAAATTAACTACCTAGCAAGACTCGGCGTAAGGAGTGGAAAAAGGATTGTTTTAGGAGAAAAGGAAAAGGGAGGTATAATGGGACAAATTAGATTACATGAAGAGACATAAAAGTCTATTATATTAGAGAGAAAGAAGGGAGCAGGATGTGCATAGGCTGATGCTTTTTTCATCAGTTTTGGCTCAAAGAAGAGATAACCATCATTTATCTGGGTATTCAAATTTATCTAACCCTAGAAAGGAATTGGAGGAGAAAGAGAAAAGAAAAGGGAAAGGGTAGATAAAAGGAAAGGCAGAAACATTAGGGGAGAAAAGGTAAGAGGGGGGGGAGGGATGATAGATAAGCTCATGAGTGAGATGGATTAAAAAAACAAAACATTCTAAGAGAAGGAGGAGGGGTGATAGAAGATAAGAGTTAAAAAAAAACAGTATGAAGGACAGGGTGGAGATAATAAAAATATGTGCAAGAGAGAAAATGGAGGGAAATATAGAGCTGATATTTATAACTGTGATTGTGAATGGAATGAATTCTCCCATAAAATGGAAGCATAGTGGATTAAAAAACAGAATCCTGCAATATGCTATTTATAAGAAACACATTTGACACAGACAGACACATACAAAGTAAAGGTAAAAAAGCTAGAGCAGAATTTATTATGCTTCAGCTGAAGTAAGAAAAAACAGTAGTAGAAATTCAGATCTCAGAAAAAGCAAAAAACACAGATCTTATTAAAAGAGATAAGAAAGGAAAGCATATCTTAATAAAAATAAATATCATAATAACAAAGTAGTAACAATACTAAATGTGGCACCAACTGTTAGAGCAAGCAAATTCCCAGATAAGATTTTAATCCAGTTACATAAAGAAACACACAGCAAAATTATTCTACTGGGAGAACTCAACCTTCCCCTCTAAGAATCCAACAAAGTTAACCACAAAATAAATAAGAAAGAAGCTAGATATGATAGAAATCTGGAGAACACTGAATAGGGACAGAAAGGAATATATCTTTTTTCTTGGTAGTACATGGTATCTACACAAAAATTGACCATGTATTAGGTATTCTTGGATGTTTACCTGCCAATACATATGCAGGAACTATATGAACAATACTACAAAATACTACTCACATAAATAAAATCAGATCTAAACAATTGAGAAAATATCAGTTGCTCATGGGTAGGCTGAACTAAAATAATAAAAATTTTTTTTTGTCTAAATTAGGTCTATTCAATGTCATAACAAACTACCAAAAATTATTTTATAGAATTAGGAAAAACAATAACAAATTTCATCTAGAAGAACAAAAGATCAAAAATATCAAATAAATTAATGAAAAAAAAAATACAAGGAAGGGGTGGCCTAGCATTACTAGACCTAAAACCCTATTGTAAAGCAGCAGTCTTCAAAACCATTTGGTACTGCTAGTGGTGGATCAGTGGAATTAGATACACATGATACAACAATCAAGGTCTATATTAATCTAGTATTTGATAAACTCCCAAACTCCAGCTTCTGGTATAAGAACTCACTTTATCTGACAAAGATTGCTGGGAAAAATGGAAAATAATGTCAGAAAACTTTTTTTTTTTTTATTGAATTTTTTTTTATTATAGCTTTTTATTTACAAGTTATATGCATGGGTAATTTTACAACATTGACAACTGCCCAATTTTTGTTCAAATTTTTCCCCCTTCCTCACCCCCCCCCCTTGGCAGGGACCAAACATTTAAATATGTAAAGTATAAATTTAATAAAAAATAAGTAAGTGTCCAAATAGTTATTTTGCTGTACAAAAAGAATCATTTAAAAGTGTAAATTAGCCTGTGAAGGAAATAAAAATTCAGGAGACAAAACAGGGGATTGGGAATTTATGTTGGTTCATAGTCATCTCCCAAAGTTCTTTCTCGGGGACAATTATTCCGTTATTGGAACGGTTTGATCCTCCATTTGCATTGAACGTCCCTCAGAACTGATCATCATGTAGTATTGTTGTTGAAGTATATAATGATCTCCTGGCCCTGCTCATTTCCCTCAGCATCAGTTCATGTAAGTCTCTCCAGGTCTTTCTGAAACAGCGGATTGAATTAAAAAAAAATTTTTTTTAATCAACTTTTAGCACTTTGATATTTTCAAAGTTTAAAATATTCTTATTTCCTTTACTCTCATATGAACCTTATCAAAACCATGTGAGGTGCTGTTCTCATTTCTATTTTCTAAATAACGAAACATTAGAGAGGTCTCCCAGGCTATGGTATGATTCAAATACAGATATTTTGACCCTAATCCAATACTTCTCATCATATACTGACCTGCCCTATGATAGTTTCAGGTCCTAAACCTGTGAACTTAGTTTTTATTTTTTTTCTTTTTTTTTTTTTTTTTTTTTTTTTTTTTAATTTAATAGCCTTTTTATTTACAGGAAATGATGGGAACTTTACAGCATTAAAATTGCCAAACCTTTGTTCCAATTTTTCACCTCTTTCCCCCCTTCCCCTAGATGGCAGGATGACCAGTAGATTTAAATTTAAAAATATAAATTAGATTCCCAATAAGTATACATGACCAAAAGTTATTTTGCTGTACAAAAGAATCAGACTCAAATATTGTACAATTAGATTGGAAGGAAATCAAAAATGCGGTGTGCATAAATATAGGGATTGGGAATTAATGTAATGGTTTTAGTCATTCCAGAGTTCTTCTCATAGTGGTTCAGTTATTCCTGCTCCATTGGAAATGATTTGGTTGATCGTTGTGAGGATGGCCTGTCCATCAGAATGGCATCAATAGTATTGTTGAATTTATAAGATCTCCTGGTCCTGCTCATTTACCCAGCATCATTCATGTAAGTCTCTCCAGGCCCTGAAATATCCTGTTTCATTTCAAGAACAGAAATTCCATAATATTCATATAACACTGTATTCAGCCATTCTCCAACGATGGACATCCATTCAGTTTCCAGTTTTTACCACTACAAAAGGGTGCCAAAAATTTCGTGCACATACAGGTCCTTTCCTTCTTTATAACTTTTTGGGATATAATCCGTAGTAACACTCTGGATAAAGGGTATGCACAGTTTGATAACTTTTTGAGCATAGTTCCAAACTACTCCAAAATGGTTGATTTCACAATCCACCAACAATGCATCAATTCCCAGTTTTCCCATCCCCTCCAAAATCATATTATTTTTCCTGTCATCTTGGAATTTGACAGATGTTGGTGGTATCTTAGAGTTGTCTTAATTTGATTTCTGATTAATAATGACAGCATCTTTTTCATATGACAGAAAAGGTTTCAATTTTTCAACTGAGAATTGTCTTTATTCCTTTGGACCATTTTTCAATTGGAGAATGGTTTGATTTTTTTATAAATTAGAGTTAATTTCTTATATTTTGGAAATGAGGCCTTTATCAGAACCTTTCTGTAAAAAATATTTTCCCAGTTTATTCTTCCTTCTAATTTGTCTGCATTAGTTTTGTTTTAAAAAACTTTTCGTTTGGTATAATCGAAATTTTCTATTTTGTGATCAGTAATGATTCTAGTTCTTCTTTGGTCATAAAGACCTTCCCTTCCACAGGTCTGAGGTAAACATCCTGTGTTTCCTCTAATTTATTAATAATTTATTTTTTTATGCCTAGGTCATGAACCCATTTTTTGACCTTATCTTGGTGTACGGTATTAATACGGACTGCCAGTTTTGCCAATTAGTTTCCAATTTTCCCAGAAATTTTATCAAAATAGTTCTTATCCCAAAAAGCTGGGGATCTTTGGGTTTTCAAAATAGGTTGCTATATTTTACTTTTATCCCTTGAACCTAATCTATTCCACTGATCAACTAATTTTCTTAGCTTCCAAATAGTTTTGTAATCTTTATAATATAATTTTAATCTGGTACGCTGCCACCTTCATTTGATTTTTTTCATTAATTCCTTGCAATTTTGACCTTTGTTTTTCCATATGAACTTTGTTGTTATTTTTTCTAGGTCAAAAATAGTTTTTGGGACTCTGATTGGTATAGCCTAAAAAAAGATTAGTTTATAATATTGTATCTTTATTTATTTGCTCGCCCTATCCAAAGCATTTAATATTTTTCCAATTGGTTAGATCAGACTTAATTTGTGTGAAAAGTGGTCTTATTTTTTCATAAAGTTTCTATTTTCCCTTGGCAGATGATTCCCAAATATTTTATATTATCAGTATTACTTTAAATGGAATTTCTTTGTAACTCTGACGTTGTTTGTTAGGATATATAAGAAGTGATGACTTAGGGGTTTATTTATAACCACAACTTTTGCTAAAGTTGTGGATTATTTCTAAATTTTTTAGTAGAATTCTGGGGTTCCTAATATACCATCATGTCATGGAAAGATGATAATTTGGTTTTCATTGCCTATTCTTATTCCTTTAACTTTTTTGCTCTTTTGCCAAAGCTAGCATTTTAATACAAATTTAAAATAGTAAGGTGATAGTGGGCAACCTTGTTTTGCTCCAGATCTTCTTGGGAATGGTTGCAGTTTTCCATTACATATGATGCTTACTAATGGTTTTAAATAGATGCTGCTGATTATTTTAAGGAAAAGTCCATTTATTCCTATACAAGATACAAGAGGGGTACACAAGTTTAAAAGGGAGAAAGAGGGTTGGGGAGGCAATAATAAGTAAAGCATAATCTGGGTTATTAGGATGGCAGGAAATACAGATTTAGTAATTCTAACCGTAAATGTGAATGGGATGAACTCCCCAAAAGAGGAGGATAGCAGACTTATCAAAAAGTAAGAACCCTACAATATTTGTTTAAAAAAACATTTAAAGCAGGAGATACATAGGAAAAAGATAAAAGGCTGGGAGAAATCTATTATGTTGGTGAGTCAAAAAAGAGGGGAGTCCTTATCTCAGATCAAAAAGTAAAATTGATCTAATTAAAAGAATAAGGAAAAACACCCTCAAAGGGACATAAAAACGAACAATATCAATATTAAAACATATATGACCAAGTGTTAGGCATCCAACTTCCTAAAGGAGAAGTTAAGAGTTCAAGAAGAAATAGACTTCAAAACTGTAAGTGGGGAATCCCCCTTTTTCAGAATTAACAACCAAACCAAAAACAAATAAGAAAGAAATTAAAGAAGTAAATAGAATATTAGAAAAATTAGGTATGTTGCATCTTTGGAGAAAATTGAATGGAGATAGAAAGGAATATAATTTCTTCTCAGCAGTTCATGGAACCTATTCAAAAATTGACCATATATTAGGACATAAAGACCTCAAAATTAAATGCAAGAAAGCAGAAATAGTAAATGCTTTCTTTTCAGATCATGATGCAATAAAAACTACATTCAACAAAAAGTTAGGGGGAAATAGACCAAAAAGTAATTGGAAACTAAACAATCTCATCTTAAAGAATGATTGGGTGAAGCAGCAAATTATAGATACAATTAATAATTTCACTCAAGATAATGACAATGATGAGACATCATACCAAAATTTGTGGGATGCAAGCCAAAGCGGTAATAAGAGGGAATTTTATATCCTTAGAGGCTTACTTGAATAAAACAGAGAAAGAAAAGATTAATGAATTGGGCTTGCAACTAAAAAAACTAAAAAAAGACCAAATTAAAAACCCCCAATCAAATACTAAATTGGAAATTCTAAAATTAAAAGGAGAAATTAAAAATATTGAAAGTAAAAAAACTATTGAACTAATTAATAAAACTAAGAGTTGGTTCTATGAAAAAGCCAATAAAATAGATAAGCCTTTGGTAAATCTGATTAGAAAAAGGAGGGAGGAAAATGAAATTAGTAGTCTTAAAAATGAAAAGGGAGAACTTTCCACCAATGAAGAGGAAATTAGAGAAATAATGAGTTATTTTGCTCAACTTTATGCCAATAAATTTGATAACCTAAGTGAAATGGATGACTACCTCCAAAAATATAGACTTCCCAGACTAACAGAGGAGGAAGTAAATTGCTTGAATAGTCCCATTTCAGAAAAAGAAATAGAACAGGCAATTAAACAACTCCTAAGAAAAAATCCCCAGGACCAGATGGATTTACATGTGAATTTTACCAAACATTTAAAGAACAATTGGCCCCAATGCTATATAAATTATTTGATAAAATAGGGAATGAAGGAGTCCTACCAAATTCCTTCTATGACACAGACATGGTACTGATACCTAAACCAGGTAGGCTGAAAACAGAGAAAGAAAATTATAGACCAATCTCCCTAATGAATATTGATGCTAAAATCTTAAATAAGATATTAGCAAAAAGACTACAGAAAATCATCTCCAAGATAATACACTATGATCAAGTAGGATTTATACCAGGAATGCAGGGCTGGTTCAATATTAGGAAAACTATCAATATAATTGGCCATGTTAATAACCAAATTAACAAAAACCATATGATCATCTCAATAGATGCAGAAAAAGCATTTGATAAAATCCAACATCCATTCCTATTAAAAACACTTGAGAGTATAGGAATAAATGGACTTTTCCTTAAAATAATCAGCAGCATCTATTTAAAACCATCAGTAAGTATCATTTGTAATGGAGACAAACTGCAACCATTCCCAATAAGATCTGGAGTGAAACAAGGTTGCCCACTATCACCATTACTATTTAATATTGTATTAGAAACGCTAGCTTTAGCAATAAGAGCTGAGAAAGAGATTAAAGGAATAAGAATAGGCAATGAGGAAACCAAATTATCACTCTTTGCTATTGTCAGAAAACTGAGGGTCTGATCCACATCATCTCATAGATTTTTTGAGAAATCTTCATCTGGTCCCCATTCACTAAGGACCAGTTTGCCTTCTAATTGTTACTCTGTCTTACATTTTCTTCCAATTTTCTATCTCTCATTCCTTCTCTCTGCTCCTCTCTCTTTTTGTATCTCTGTCTCTTTTTTTCCTCTCTCTCTTTCTCCCTCCCTACCCTATGTCCCTCACACTTTCTGTCTCTCTGCCTCTTTCATGTCGAATTCTCAAAATATTAAGTAATATCCTTGAAGATATATACTGTTTGATTTTTATTCTGGTAGCCTCATTATCGTGGATAGTGTCTTTTAGATTAGGTGATTAATAAAAGTGTTTTTAACATTTCAAACGGAATTAAATATATTTAAACATTATCTTTATTAACAAAAAAATTGGTCAAAATTTTTTGTGCTCATAGTCATTGGTCAAAGAGCAGTGGAGGGATGAATATAGTACACTAACTATTCATTTAAATTCTATTTAGAATTAGGAGTACAATGAAAGGGAAGATTATCTGAATATTTTTAATAGTTTTTTTAATAATCTTTTCATAGTTAATGGCTTTTCTTTTCCAAGATTTCCCCAATGGTGTTTTTCAGTGGAGAGGATACTTGTTGATCAATTCACTTTAAAGACATTCCTCAAAAAAGCAAAATTCACATAGAGAATGAGATTATAGCCTCTATACTTTTATTCCAAGTGCTTTGTAATGGTAACATCCCTGAAAATTCCACAGGGCTACCAAATGGCCAAATAATGCCCTGAAAATACCCCAGTGGCTACCATTATTACAATAAAACAATAGCAATACTTTGAAGTATACTTCTTTGACACATTCTGATCTTTACCTAGAAATCATTTAACAAAAGTCTGGAATAGTGATAATGTATCAGGTTTTGGAATGGAGACATTAAGAGGAAGAAAAATCAAAACAATAATGAAAGAAAAAGTCTTTCCTTTGGGCAACTCATTTTTCACAACCTGTTTCAAGTTTCTTTTTACCCCCAACTCTATTCTGCAGGATAGAGTTTTTCAACTGCTCTCTTCAGTACTGCTTTTATAAGAGATCAGTCTGTTTTAAATAAAACATTATTGCTGGTAGCAAGTGTCTTTGGATATAGAAGATAAATTCTTCTTTGCTAAGAAAATAGCAAAGCAATGACAGTCAAGTATGTGAGTCATATAAAACTGGACTGTGAAACAGATAGTCTATGACTGGGGGAAAAGAAAGGAATAAAAGAAAGAACAGAAAGAACAGAAGAGTTGAGACAGGATGAAAGAAAGGAGGGGAAAGTAAAAAAAACAGAGAAAAGAGAAATAAGAGGTAAGAGAGAAAGAAGAGAGACAAGACAGAGGAACAAGAGAGAGAAAGACATGAGAAAACTATTAGAGAGAAGAAGTAAGAGAAAGGGAGGGAAAGAAAGAGAAAGAACAAAATGAGAATTTTCCATGACTTCAGAATACTGAACCCTTCAGGTATTATTGGGAAGTGTTTTACAGAAACTAATTTCAGTCATATTAGAAATGCTCTATAGAGTATCTACTAGCATTAATAGAAATACAGAATGGTAGCTTCCCCTGTCCCCAACAGCAGCCAGCAATAGAGTGGAATTTCAATTAGTCATGTGACAATCAGCAGCAACCCCTCAGGGAAAAGCTCAGAGATGTACCTTTTGTGGCTTTTGTCTGAATCAGAAAGACTCAATTGTGAACCCCTTCTATGCATCAGCTGGTGCTTTTCTTGTGTGTGTGGTGCTTTCTATGGAACACTGGGGTTTTCCCCTCTCTTCCCTTGAATTTTTACTTTTCTCACATCTCAGAGTGTGATTTAGATAGCCCAGGAGTTTAGAGTAAAAGAACAGAAGGGGAGCCACAGACAGAAACAGAAGGCTCAAGCCTTACTGACTCCCTGAAAATCTCCAGAGATATAGAGCTTTCTGTGTTTGTATAATGATTGTGACTTTCATTTTAGTAGATGTAGGATTTAATTCATCCAGAAGCTAATCCAGTCAGGGTTTAAACTCACATACTACTATGTGGACAGAGGGAATATGCAATTCCAAATCAGACAAGGATGATTTTTTTGTTTTGTTTTATTTTGTTTTTTAATTCTTCATTTCTTATAATCAAACAATGCTTTGGGATATTTTAGTGACTTTGACATTTAAGCGTATCTCTTGCTGTGCCAGGTTTGTAATATAGTATATCAAATGAAGATTAATTTTACGTCTATAGATAATTATAATTTGTTCCTTCCACAACTTGGCTAGGTAATTTTGATAAAGTTACTTTCATCAGAGCCACATCTTAAGGCAGAAATACATAAATGGAAATATAGCTTAACAATTTAGATTTATAAAGATTGATTTTAATCTGTTCTAATTTCAAAATCTGATGAAATTAGGTAACTTTTTACACTGTCAGGCTCTGGGCAGCAGCAGTACTGAAAGTGAAATTCTCCAGCACAGTCTGAATCCCATCTTTAAAAATGAAGCAAATGATCAAATAACTAAAAGCAAGTAATAACAGAATTGAATTTGGAAATACTTTGCATCTTTTCTTGTTTTATTATATCCTATCACCCCGTTAAAGTCTTTCTGACTCCATAAAATCTTCTTATCTTAAATGAAGAAATAACATCTAGTTTAGCTCATATTTATACTATATACATATTTATACAAATATATACATATTTATTCATATTATCTTCATAGTAAGCTTATTTTATCTTTTGGAAACTTCCACAAATTGTTCTTCATACTGCTTTCTGAAGACATGCAGAATAAATCAAATCTTTCAAATACATGATACTTCTTCAAATACAGAAGACACCTATCCTATATCCCTTGAACCACTTTTTTCTCTAGGCTAAAAATCTATGGTTTCTTTAATTTACTCTTCTACACCCTAGACAAATAAACTCCTTATTCATCCTCATCATTTAGTGTAGACAAGATTTGTCCCATCAAAGCCTTTCACGAACTATACCTCCCAAAATTGAACACTTTACTTCCATTTGATCAAGGCAGAAGAGAATAAATATAAAATTCATTTTGTTTTGATTTCTCTGATTCTGATTTTCCAAATGAATGTTGAAATGAATGAAGGGTCCAAGATACACTATTTCCAGGTAATTACCAATAAATTTATAAATTAACCCAGCATATAATGAATTGGGTTGTTTTCTTGGTAACCAAAAGACCTACCTTGGAGGCTTTTGAATATTTAAGTATCCTTGGAAAAGTAGGATGTCTCTAAGGGTGAAATTCAACTCTGATTGGTTAACAATTAATGAAAGCATGAATATTATAAAACACAAGTTTATTCTAATAAAGAACTGGGATGAAAGTGGGGACAATGTGACTTTGATCATATCATTCTTTATGAAGAGACTCATCTTTACTTAAATTATCCTACCTGCAACAAAATTTATACAAAAAGGTCTATTCTACTCTCGGTCCTACTTAAGTTGAACATGCGAACAGATATCAACTAGATTAGATTCTTTTTACCTTTTTTTTTAAAAAGCAATTCTCCCCAGTTACATATCAATACAATTTTTAACATTCTTTTTTAAAAGGTTGTGAGTTTCAAATTTTTCTTCCTCCTGGCCTCTCTTCTTCTAAAGATGGTAAACAGCTTGATATAGTTCATGTGTTATCATGTAAAACATATTTCCATTTTAATCAGAGTTGTGTGAGAAGAAACAGACCAAAAACATAAGAAAAAATAAAATAAGTGGAAAAAATTGCTTTGATCTCCATTCAGAATGCATCAGTCCTTTATCTGGTCATGCACAGCATTTTTCACTGAGAGTCTGTTCTACTTGTTTTGAATCATCGTGTTGCTGATAACAGCTAAGTTAATCATAGTTGATTATAAGACAATGTTGCTAATAGTGTGCACAGTATCTGGCTCTGCTCATCTGACTTTGCATCAGTTCATAAAAATCTTTCCAGGTTTTTCTGAAACTTGTCTGTTCATCAATTTGTTTTTGTTTTTGTTTTTGTTTTTGTTTTTGTTTTAATTGCACAATAACCTCCCATTACATTCCACCAACAATGCATCATTGTCCCAATTTTTGCACAACCTCTCCAATATTTAGCACTTTTCTTTTTTGTAATATTGGCCAATCTGATTAATGCGTGTGATCAAGTGTGAAGTGTATCTCAAAATTGTTTTAATTTGTATCTCTCTAATCAAAAATGATTTAGAACATTTCTTCATAAGCCTACAAATAGTTTTGATTTCTGTATCTAAAAACTGCCTTTTCATATCTTTTAACCATTTATCAATTAGGGATATGTTTTATATTCTTATAAAATTGGCTCAGTTTTCTATATACTTTAGAAATGAGGTTTTTATCAGAGACACCTGCTGTAAAGATTGTTTCCCGCCTTTATTTCTTTCTTCTGATTTTGGTTGTTTTCGTTTTGTTTGTGTAAAAGCTTTTTAAATATAATCAAAATTATCTATTTTCTATTTTATGATACTCTGTCTCTCGTTTGGACATTAATTGTCTCCCCTTCCCATAGGTTGGACAGGTAGACTATTCCTTCCTCTTCTAATTTGCTTAGAGTGTACAATATTTTATTTACCTTTTTAGTTTATCTTATTTTTTGTTAAGATTCATCAAGTTCTAAGAGGGAACATTTGAGGTACCTCACTAGTATAATTTTGTTATTTATTTCATACTGTACTTAACTTCTTTAAAAATTTGGATATTCAAAAATAAAGAAATAAAGAATTTGGATGTGATACCACTTGAAGTCTATTGCAAATGTTCCTTCATTGTCTTTGGTAACTTTGAGCAAGATATAGTTTCCGTCATTATTTTTAAAATTCATTCATTTTTTGCTTTTATTTTGTAAGAGATCAGGACTACTCTCCCTACTTTTTGTTATTACTCCAACTGAAGTATAACAGATTCTGCTCCAGACCCCCTACGTTTACTCTGTAGGTATCTATCTCTCTTCTTCAAGTGTGTTTTTTATAAACAACAGTATTGTAGAATTCTGGGTTTTGATCTATTCAGCTTTCTGCTTCTGATGAGAGTTTATGCCATTCACATTCATATGATTACTACTTATGTATTTACTTCCATTCTATTCCTTCTCCTGTTTGTTCTCTCTTCTTTCATCCTTTTCCTTCTCATCAGTGTTTTTTTTTCCTACCATCTTCCCTGATTTACCCTCCCTTCTGTCAGTTCTCATCAACTCCCCTACAGCCACTCTGCTTAATCTCCTCTCCTTCTACTTGTCTTTTGGGTAAATAGATTATAATATTTAACTGATGGTGTGTATTATTCCCTCTTTGAGCTTGAATAAGGCTCAAGCAATATCCAATGCCAATCTTGTCTTCCACTATAATAGATCTTTCTAGTCTCTTCAATTGAAATAGTTTACACCATTTTACCAATTCCCTTTGTACCCAGTGCACTTCTCTTTCACGTGACTTTTTTTAACTATTTGGAAAAATAGGTAAAGAAGGATCCCCTGCCAAGTTCCTTTTATAACACAAATATGGCACTGATACCTAAAGCAGGAGGAACCAAAACAGAGAAAGAAAATTACAGAACAATCTCCCTAATGAATATTGATGTAAAAATATTTATACCAGAAAAGCAAATCTGGTTCAATATCAGGAAAACTATTAGCATAATTAACCATATCAATAACAATATGAAGAAAAATCATATGATAATCTCAATAGGCACAGAAAAAGCTTTTGACAAAATTCAGCAACCATTTCTACTAAAAATAGTAGAGAGCATAGGGATAAAAAGAGCTTTCTTGAACATAATAAGCAATATCTTTTTAAAACCAGCAGCTTGCATTATTTGTAATGTGGAGAAGCTAGATGCATTCCCCCATAAGATCAGCGGTGAAACATGGATTCCCATTATCACCACGATTATCCAATACTGTACTAGAAATTTTGGCTTCAGCAATAAGAAAAGAAAAATAAGTTAAAGAAATTAGAACTGGCAATGAGGACATAAAATTATCATTCTTTACAGATGATATAATATATTTAGAGAATCCTACAAAATCATGCAAAAACATATTAAAACAATTTTTTAAAAGTCACAAGATATAAAATAAACCTACACAAATCATCTGCATTTCTATATATTACTGACAAATCCCAGTAGTTAGAGATACAAAGAGAAATTCTAGGGGGCGGAGCCAAGATGGCGGAGAAGACACACGCGACTTTCTAAGCTCTTCTCTTACCCTCTCTTTATCAATATTATATCGAGCCTCAAAAATAGTCTTGACTGCTACAATTCGTAAAGATAAGAAGTAGAACAACTCACCGGCCGAAGAAAATCTGCAGTCTCGCCAAAAAAGGTTGGTTCCAGGGCCAGGGGGGAGATCGGCGCAGATGGGGAGAGAAATTAGGTTCTGAGGAGAGTCTCAAACCGAGGGTGAAGGCACAGATCTCAGCACAAGCGCCAGCCCCAACCCGCAGTACGGGGCTTCTCCTTGGGGCAGTTGTGATCCTGCACAGCAGGAGGACGCAGCCCCGGTTAGCCTCCAATCTGCGCAGTGGGGAGCTCAGCTTGGGGCCATAGAGCTTTTCCAGGGCCGATTTGCATCAGGCAGAGACTCTGGGCAGAGTTTGCGGCGGTCTGCGGTCTGCGGTCTGTGGTCTGCGGTCTGCGGTCTGCTGTCTGCGATCTGTGGTCTGCGGTCAGCTGCTAATACTCACAGTCCCACAAGAGGCTCCGGCCTGGGGCAGTGACAATTTCACCCCTTAGTCTCTAGCCTAGGGCAATCGATAATCCACTCAGCCCTACTAAGCAGTTTGATAGCTCTGCCAGTGCTGAATCCACTTCCTGTTAGGGGAAGGGAAAACTCTCACTCGGAGCACTCCCATACCTCGGAGCCGGAAATCAGTTTGAATCTTTCCCTGCTCTGCAGAGGAAGCTGGTAACCCCCTTGCCTAGAAGACCTACCCTAAAGGCTTTAAAACATGAATAAAAAGATGAAAAGAACGATCAACAGCTTCTATGCAGAAAAAGAGCACATCAGCAAACCTGAAGAGACCTCAAGCAGCAAAAATGCATCAGACTGTCCTCCTTTACATAATGCTCTCATAGAAGAGACCATTAAAAGTCTCAAAAGAGAGTTAGAAGATAAATGGGGAAAGGAAAGAGAAGCCTTACAAGAGAGCAACAACCTCCTGAAATACAAATTGGAAAAAATAAAGAATTCCCCAGGAAGTGCAGGGAAACAAAATTGGTGAATTGGAAAAAATAAAAAAATCTCAGGAAAGTAAGAATTGTGAATTGGAAAAAATAAAGAATTCACTAGAAAGTAGGATTTGTGAATTGGAAAAGACAAAGAACTCGCAAGAAAGTAGGATCCGTGAATTGGAAAAGACAAAGAACACGCAAGAAAGTAGGATCTGTGAATTGGAAAAAGAAAATAATTCACTAAAAAAAAAAATTAGTGAAATGGAAAAAAATTCCACAGACCAAAACAATACATTCAAAAACTCAATTGGACATATACAGAAAGAAGTAAAAAAAGCTAATGAAGAAAATAATTCTTTAAAAATTAGAACTGAACAAATAGAAACTAATGATTCATTGAGACAGCAAGAATCAGTCAAGCAAAAACAAAAAAATGACAAACTGGAAAAAACCATGAATTATCTACTTGCAAAAACGACAGACTTGGAAAATAGATCTAGGAGAGATAATCTGAGGATTATTGGACTTTCTGAAAACTATGATGAAAAAAAGAGCCTAGATATTATTTTACAAGAAATCATCAAAGAGAACTGCCCAGATGTAATAGAATCAGAAGGTAAAATAGGCATTGAAAGAATTCATCGAACACCTTCTGAAAGAAACCCTAAAATAAAAACCCCAAGGAATATTGTGGCAAAATTTCAGAACTATCAGATTAAGGAAAAAATTTTACAAGCAGCCAAAAAAAAACCATTTAAATACCGAGGTGCCACAATAAGGATCACCCAAGATCTGGCTGCCTCTACATTAAAGGAAAGAAGGGCCTGGAATATGATATTCCGAAAGGCACAAGAACTTGAGATGCAGCCAAGAATAAACTACCCAGCTAAGCTGAGCATTTTCTTCCAGGGAAGAAGATGGACATTTAATGAAACAAATGAATTCCATTTGTTTCTGAAGAAAAAACCAGAACTAAACAAAAAATTTGATCTCCAAGAATAGAACTCAAGAGATGCAGAAAAGGTAAAAATAACTCTTGAGAATTGTATTTCTGTTGTGGATATACAAAAAGAATACATGTATAATTTGATTGTACTGATATAACATAAAAAAGGGAAGTAGATATGGAAAAGGGATGATGGCAGAATAAGGTGGGAAGGAGGGATAAAAAGAGGGAAACCACATCCCACAAAGAGGCTAAGGAAACTTATCATATCTGAGGGAATTTAGAGAGGGGGAGGAACATTGTGTGAATCTTACTCTCATCAGAGTTGGCTCAAAGAAAAAATAATTGACATTTGTTTTAGAGAAAATTCTCTCTCGCCTCATTAAAAACGGGGGAGAGGAAAAGGGAAAAGAAAAAGAGTAATAAGGGAAGGAAGGGGGAAAGACTCAAAGGGGGGGAGGGAGGGATTATAAAGAGGATAAGTATCGTGATACAAGAGGGGTACATAAGTTTAAAAGGGGGAAAGAGGGTTGGGGGAGGCAAGAATAAGTAAAGCACAATCTGGGGTTATTAGGATGGCAGGAAATACAGATTTAGTAATTCTAACCGTAAATGTGAATGGGATGAACTCCCCCATAAAGAGGAGGCAGATAGCAGACTGGATCAAAAGTCAGAACCCTACAATATGTTGTTTACAAGAAACACATTTAAAGCAGGGGGATACATATAGAGTAAAGGTAAAAGGCTGGAGCAAAATCTATTATGCTTCAGGTGAAGTCAAAAAAGCAGGGGTAGCCATCCTTATCTCAGATCAAGCAAAAGTAAAAATTGATCTAATTAAAAGAGATAAGGAAGGAAACTACATCCTGCTAAAGGGTAGCATAAACAACGAAGCAATATCAATATTAAACATATATGCACCAAGTGGTATGGCACTCAACTTCCTAAAGGAGAAGTTAAGAGAGTTGCAAGAAGAAATAGACAACAAAACTGTAATAGTAGGAGATCTCAACCTTGCACTCTCAGAATTAGACAAATCAAACCACAAAACAAATAAGAAAGAAATTAAAGAAGTAAATAGAATATTAGAAAAATTAGGTATGTTGGATCTTTGGAGAAAATTGAATGGAGATAGAAGGGAATATACTTTCTTCTCAGCAGTTCATGGAACCTATTCAAAAATTGACCATATATTAGGACATAAAGACCTCAAAATTAAATGCAAGAAAGCAGAAATAGTAAATGCTTTCTTTTCAGATCATGATGCAATAAAAACTACATTCAACAAAAAGTTAGGGGGAAATAGACCAAAAAGTAATTGGAAACTAAACAATCTCATCTTAAAGAATGATTGGGTGAAGCAGCAAATTATAGATACAATTAATAATTTCACTCAAGATAATGACAATGATGAGACATCATACCAAAATTTGTGGGATGCAGCCAAAGCGGTAATAAGAGGGAATTTTATATCCTTAGAGGCTTACTTGAATAAAACAGAGAAAGAAAAGATTAATGAATTGGGCTTGCAACTAAAAAAACTAAAAAAAGACCAAATTAAAAACCCCCAATCAAATACTAAATTGGAAATTCTAAAATTAAAAGGAGAAATTAAAAATATTGAAAGTAAAAAAACTATTGAACTAATTAATAAAACTAAGAGTTGGTTCTATGAAAAAGCCAATAAAATAGATAAGCCTTTGGTAAATCTGATTAGAAAAAGGAGGGAGGAAAATGAAATTAGTAGTCTTAAAAATGAAAAGGGAGAACTTTCCACCAATGAAGAGGAAATTAGAGAAATAATAAGGAGTTATTTTGCTCAACTTTATGCCAATAAATTTGATAACCTAAGTGAAATGGATGACTACCTCCAAAAATACAGACTTCCCAGACTAACAGAGGAAGAAGTAAATTGCTTGAATAGTCCCATTTCAGAAAAAGAAATAGAACAGGCAATTAAACAACTCCCTAAGAAAAAATCCCCAGGACCAGATGGATTTACATGTGAATTTTACCAAACATTTAAAGAACAATTGGCCCCAATGCTATATAAATTATTTGATAAAATAGGGAATGAAGGAGTCCTACCAAATTCCTTCTATGACACAGACATGGTACTGATACCTAAACCAGGTAGGCTGAAAACAGAGAAAGAAAATTATAGACCAATCTCCCTAATGAATATTGATGCTAAAATCTTAAATAAGATATTAGCAAAAAGACTACAGAAAATCATCTCCAAGATAATACACTATGATCAAGTAGGATTTATACCAGGAATGCAGGGCTGGTTCAATATTAGGAAAACTATCAATATAATTGGCCATGTTAATAACCAAATTAACAAAAACCATATGATCATCTCAATAGATGCAGAAAAAGCATTTGATAAAATCCAACATCCATTCCTATTAAAAACACTTGAGAGTATAGGAATAAATGGACTTTTCCTTAAAATAATCAGCAGCATCTATTTAAAACCATCAGTAAGCATCATATGTAATGGAGACAAACTGCAACCATTCCCAATAAGATCTGGAGTGAAACAAGGTTGCCCACTATCACCGTTACTATTTAATATTGTATTAGAAACGCTAGCTATAGCAATAAGAGCTGAGAAAGAGATTAAAGGAATAAGAATAGGCAATGAGGAAGCCAAATTATCACTCTTTGCCGATGACATGATGGTATACTTAGAGAACCCCAGAGATTCTGCTAAAAAGTTATTAGAAATAATCCACAACTTTAGCAAAGTTGCTGGTTATAAAATAAACCCACATAAGTCATCAGCATTCTTATATATCACTAACAAAATCCAACAGTCAGAGTTACAAAGAGAAATTCCATTTAAAGTAACTACTGATAATATAAAATATTTAGGAATCTATCTGCCAAGGGAAAATCAGAAACTTTATGAGCAAAATTACAGACCACTTTTCACACAAATTAAGTCTGATCTAACCAATTGGAAAAATATTAAATGCTCTTGGATAGGGCGAGCAAATATAATAAAGATGACAATATTACCTAAACTAATCTATTTATTTAGCGCTATACCAATCAGACTCCCAAAAAACTATTTTAATGACCTAGAAAAAATAACAACAAAGTTCATATGGAAAAACAAAAGGTCAAGAATTTCAAGGGAATTAATGAAAAAAAAATCAAATGATGGTGGCTTAGCTGTACCAGATCTAAAATTATATTATAGAGCAGCAGTTACCAAAACTATTTGGTATTGGCTAAGGAATAGATTAGTTGATCAGTGGAATAGATTAGGTTCAAGGGATAAAACAGTCAACAAATATAGCAACCTAGTCTTTGACAAACCCAAAGATCCCAGCTTTTGGGATAAGAACTTACTGTTTGATAAAAATTGCTGGGAAAATTGGAAACTAATATGGCAGAAACTAGGCATTGATCCATACTTAACGCCGTACACCAAGATAAGGTCAAAATGGGTTCATGACCTAGGCATAAAGAATGAAATTATTAATAAATTAGAGGAACATAGGATAGTTTACCTCTCAGACCTGTGGAAGGGGAAGGTCTTTATGACCAAAGCAGAACTAGAGATCATTACTGATCACAAAATAGAAAATTTCGATTATACCAAACTGAAAAGTTTTTGTACAAACAAAACTAATGCAGACAAGATTAGAAGGGAAGCAATAAACTGGGAAAATATTTTTACAGTCAAAGGTTCTGATAAAGGCCTCATTTCCAAAATATATAGAGAATTAACTCTAATTTATAAAAAATCAAGCCATTCTCCAATTGAAAAATGGTCAAAGGATATGAACAGACAATTCTCAGATGAAGAAATTGAAACTATTTCTAGTCATATGAAAAGATGCTCCAAGTCATTATTAATCAGAGAAATGCAAATTAAGACAACTCTAAGATACCACTACACACCTGTCAGATTGGCTAAGATGACAGGAAAAAATAATGATGATTGTTGGAGGGGATGTGGGAAAACTGGGACATTGATTCATTGTTGGTGGAGTTGTGAACGAATCCAACCATTTTGGAGAGTAGTTTGGAACTATGCTCAAAAAGTTATCAAACTGTGCATACCCTTTGATCCAGCAGTGTTACTACTGGGATTATATCCCAAAGAGATTATAAAGAAGGGAAAGGGACCTGTATGTGCACGAATGTTTGTGGCAGCCCTTTTTGTAGTGGCTAGAAACTGGAAACTGAATGGATGTCCATCAGTTGGAGAATGGCTGAATAAATTGTGGTATATGAAAATTATGGAATATTACTGTTCTGTAAGAAATGACCAACAGGATGATTTCAGAAAGGCCTGGAGAGACTTACACGAACTGATGCTGAGTGAAATGAGCAGGACCAGGAGATCATTATATACTTCAACAACAATACTATATGATGACCAGTTCTGATGGACCAGGCCATCCTCAGCAACGAGATCAACCAAATCATTTCTAATGGAGCAGTAATGAACTGAACTAGCTATACCCAGAAAAAGAACTCTGGGAGATGACTAAAAACCATTACATTGAATTCCCAATCCCTATATTTATGCACACCTGCATTTTTGATTTCCTTCACAAGCTAATTGTACAATAATTCAGAGTCTGATTCTTTTTGTACAGCAAAATAATGTTTTGGTCATGTATACTTATTGTGTATCTAAGTTATATTTTAATATATTTAACATCTACTGGTCATCCTGCCATCTAGGGGAGGGGGTTGGGGGGGTAAGAGGTGAAAAATTGGAACAAGAGGTTTGGCAATTGTTAATGCTGTAAAGTTACCCATGTGTATATCCTGTAAATAAAAGGCTATTAAAAAAAAAAAAAGAGAGAAATTCTATATAAATAACTTTATACAAAATAAAATATTTGAGTGTCTACTTGCCAAGACTAAGTTATGAAGTACATGAACACAATTACAAAACATTTTTCAGACAAATATAGTCAGATCTAAACAATTGTAAAAATGTCAATTGCTCACAGATAAGCGAGCTAATATAATAAAAATGACAATTTTGCCTAAATTCACTTACAACCTTCAGTATTATACCAAACTGCCAAACTTGGCATAGAATAAATTCTCACACACAGTATCAAAATAAGATCAAATGAGTATATGATTTGGGCATAAAGGATGATGCTATAAACAAATTAGAAGAGCAAGGAATAATTTATCTAGATTTTTGGAGAAGGGAGAAATGTATGACTAATGAAGAACTAGAGAACATTATGAAAGGCAAAATGGACAATTTGGATTACATTAAATTTAAAAAAAGTTTTACAAACAAAATCAACTGAAAAAAGATTAAAAGGAATGCATGAAACTGAGGAAAAATCTTTACAGTCACTGTTTCTGATAAAAAGTTCCATTTCTAAAATATATAAAGAACTGTGTCATATTTTGAGGAATACGAGTCATTCACCAATTGATAAATGGTCAAAGGGTATGAACCAACAATTTTCAGATGATGAAATTAAAGCCATCTAGAATCATATGAAAAATTCTCTAAATAACTATTGATTAGAGAAATGCAAATTAAAACAAGTCTTAGATACCACCTCACAACTCTCAGGTGGACTAAGATGATAGGAAAAGATTATGAAAAAAATTGGAAGGAATGTTTGAAAACTGGACACTAATGCATTGTTGGTGGAGTTATGAAATGATTCAACTGTTCTGAAGAGCAATTTGCCCAAAAAGCTATCAAACTGTGCATACCCTTTGACTCAGGTACCACTACTGGGCCTGTATCACTAATAAAAAACAGAAAAAAGGACTCATGTGTGCAAAAATGTTTATAGCAGCTATTTTTGTGATAGTAAACAATTAGAAAATTAGTAGATGCCCATCAATTGGGGAATGGTTGAATAGGCTGTGGTATATGAAGGTAATGGGATATTACTGTTCTATGAAAATTGATGAACAAGCTGATTTTAGAAAGGCCTGGAATGATTTACATAAACTGATGCTGAGCTAAACAAGCAGAACCAGGAATAAATTATACATAATAACAATAAGAATGTGCAATGATCAACTGTGAAAAACTTGGTTCTTCTCAGTAGTTCAGTGATCCAAAGCAATCCCGATAGACTTGGCACAGAAAATGGCATCTGCATCCAGAAAAAGAATTATGATAATTGAATGTAAATCAACACATGCTATGTTCATTTCTTTTTCCTTTTTTTTTCTTTCCTATATTTTTCCTCTTTTGTTCTGATTTTGCTCTTCAAGCATGAGTATAAAACAAAGTTTATTAAAATAATTAAAAAAAAATAAATGACTAAACAACTGAACAATAACATTTCAACATAAATGGTAATCTTCTGTACTTCACTTTATAAATTTAAAAACATTATGCTAAAAAAAGTCTCAGTCCCTCTTTAAAAAAAGAAGGAAAAAAACTAATGTAAAAGTCAAAAAAAAAAAAAAAAAGAAAAGAAACACTTATCCTTGAAACTAGTTTGGTATACTGAATTAAGGATCATGTTGCTGGGTAGCCTCTGACCATAGTGATTTTTTGATATAAAGATCACCTAAGAGCATTAAAAGTATCAATCATATAGAGTCAGAGTACTTCAGATTAGGTAGATACCTCATCAAGTGAGTCACTACATCCTGCCATCCAGGTCACTTTTATTTCTATGTGGAGATAAAGGAGATTCAAACTAAGCCTTAAACTATCTTTGTTTAATTAAGAAAACTTCCTTATGTCAACTGTTGAATGACTTGTAAGTGCCCCTACTTTTTTCCCAACAAGAAATCTAATATTACAAGGTACTAGCTTGAGTCAGAGGTAACTTGACAGTATTATTGCTATGTGGAGAAATTGAGCTAACATATACAATATTTGCAAAATCTTAAAACTACTTCACAAACATTTGCTATTATTGTTGTTATTAATAATATTGGTTAAAATATTTAATATATTCTATATTCCTTAGACCATATTTATGGGAGTGGGAAATGGAGCAACTAGTGGTTTTAACGATAATTACCATTTACATTTATAACCCTATTACATTTACATACCTATTAAACCTCATATTATTAGATTCCACTTATTATACAGCTTGGTTTATTAAAATCTCTAAGACTCCTTTTCTCCCATTTAATTAATTATCTATACCATTTATGTTCATTTCACTTATAAAATCAATAGGTATAACATATGAAATACTGCTGTCCTTCAAGTAATTTAAAAATTTTGTTTACTAAAACAGAGCTGATAACATATCATCAGTAGTAAATACTGGTAAAAATGAATATAGGTAAAATGATAAGATGGAAAAAGAGAAAAATTCTCTGAAGAAAACAACTCATTAAAGATTACAGTAAGGGAAGAGTCAAGATAATTGAGAGAAATCAGAAAGCTGTCTGAGGTCTCTCTAGTTTTCCTCAGAAACAATGTTAATTTAAGGCTCTGAACAGATTCTGCAGCAAAAAGAAACACCACCACCAATAGTAGAAAGAGCAATGGATTTGGGTTTAAATACTGTCATTTTGCTACTCATGTGCCATTAAGCAAATCACTTAATATCTTGGGATTTTTAAATACTTCATCTGAAAAATTCAAGTTTTGAACTAAATGAATTCTAAAATCACTTATGTTTCTAAATGTATCATTCTATGATATGGATGATATTTTCATAAGTAGATAAAATTTTAGGAGAAAAACCATTCCAGGCCCAGAGAATAATATGAGCAAAGAAAGTATGATGACAGAGTTCAAGGTAACAACAGAAAATCACCTGCTCATAAAATCAAACATTTTTTTTATTTCAAAAGGGACTGTTACAGAACAGGATCCCAGAGACTTTGTTAAGGTGTATCCAACAGAGAATTAATATCGAATATTCACTTTTAACTATTCAAAATCTATAGGTTTGGCTCACTTGCTGAAAAGAAGTTACTTAGCTTATTAAAAGTTTGAATCATCATGTCAGAGATTGCTGGAGGTAAAACAGGCTTTGGGAGCTTTTTTACAACCCCCTTATTTTACAAATCAGGGAACTGAAATTTGTCAATTATTTATGGGATTTTTTTCCTTATCAAAGAAAGTACCAAAAAAAGTAATTTTATTTCTATTTATAAAAGAGAGATCTCTACTCAAATAGACACTGCATTGTCTTGTATCTGGGGAAGATGCAGGTTTGGTTTGCAAATAACAAAGTATAATGTTTTGTTTTGTTTTTTTCTAAAACTTTTGCTTGAGGCCCAGATTTTCTAATCATGTTTTTATGGTACACAGTTGTGCAAAGCATCACCATCTACTAATATAAGAATCATCTCTCTCATACACAGTATAGATTAGGATGCTGTGCTTTCAGCCTCCTCCAAGTAACCAATTTCATTCACTCAGATCACTGAGTTCCCAATGTGCCCATGGCACTATTTTAGGAATGTCAGAAGATATCCATGATCTATTTTCAAAAATTGACTAAGAAACACTGAACCAAGCCTAAAATGATGACATAATTAAATGGTCAAATGATTGAAATTCAATGTTGAAGGGTGAAGTGACTTACTCAAAGTCACATAAGTAGGAATCATTATAGTCAATACTGTAATACAAGTCTTCTGACTGCCCACTGTCTACTATGATTCTTCCTCTGAACTATATTCAAATACAAATTCATTATCTTACACTGATGATCCCACTTTCCACTATCCACCCAAAATCAAGACAAAAGAAAATGTTCCTTTATGATATAGATAATGAGAGCAATAGGAATTCAGAGGAAGTAGAAACATAGGTTGGCAGATCAGCAGAAAAGGTTAGTTTCACTCACTACAAGGAGACTATGGTCCAGTAGAGAAACCATGTCAGAGCAAACCAGCAGTAAGTACCACCATAGCAAATTAGTGATAGATCCTGAGCTGAGGTACAGTAGCACAGGCAAACACCACCACCAGGATAACAGGTAGCCTCCAATGTCCAGATCACCATGTTCTCCGAACATAGCCCTGGGCAAAAAGGAAGCCACCAGCGGTCAGACTGCTCCATAGTTCAGGGCAGCCACTGGGAAATGCAGGAACACCTCATGGGCCTCAGCCTACCCCAGACACCACTATTAAGCCCCCAGCTCAGCAGCAGGTAAGTTGCTGCATCCCTTTGCCTCCAGGAATTCCATGCACCCAACACCCCATCCCCTCAACCCAGCAACAGATATGGGGATCCCAAATAAGCCTCAAGATAACATGATTGCAGCACCAGGTTAAACAGTCAGGGTCTGCAGTCTTGGGCACAGGAAGCTTGAGGTCCATTCCATCCCAGAAGGAGAGATCAAGTTTACAAGAAAGGAAATAGGGCAAAAAAGATGAGAAAAAGCAACATCAACAAAAGAATCAATTTCTAGAAATTATATCTACAGAGAAGATCTTGTTGTCAGAATAGGACAACATTATCAAAATACTTATGAGCAATCTCCCCCCCAAAAAAAATGGGGGGGGGGAATAGTATCAAGTCCATAAAGGAGGTTAAAATTATAAAAGAGAGAAGAAAAATTGTGAAAAGAAATGAGGTGATAAAGAAAAATTAAGAAAACTAGAAAAAGAAAACAACTGCTTAAAAAGGTAAAATGATAAGATGGAAAAAGAGAAAAATTCTCTGAAGAAATCAACTCATTAAAGATTACAATAAGGGAAGAGTCAAGATAATTGAGAGAAATCAGAAAGCTGTCTGAGGTCTCTCTAGTTTCCCTCAGAAACAATGTTAATTTAAAGCTCTGAACAGATTCTGGAGCAAAAAGAATCTATGTGTCTTATATGATTTTTGATCTCCTTTTTGAATTCTTCCATGAGTCTAACATGCAAAACCTTTAAGGGAAATACAATTTGGTCTCAAGCCCAAAGAGCGTTCTTAGAACAGCTCAAAAAAGGATTTTAATAGTCAAATAAGAGAAGTCAAAGAAAAATTGAGAAAAGATCTGAGGAATGCCAAAGAACAGATAACATCTTGAAAAAAGAAAGGAGAAAAATTGACTGAAGAAAATAATTCCTCAAAAATTTGACCACATATATGAATATTATGGAATATTATTGTTCTGCAAGAAATGACCAACAAGATGACTTCAGAAAGGCCTGAAGAGACTTACACGAACTGATGCTAAGTGAAATGAGCAGGACCAGGAGATCATTATATACTTCAACAACAATACTATATGATGACCAGTTCTGATGGACCTAGCCATCCTCAGCAATGAGATCAACCAAATCATTTCCAATGGAGCAGTAATGAACTGAACCAGCTACGCCCAGAGAAAGAACTCTGGGTGATGACTAAAAACCATTACATTGAACTCCCAATCCCTATATTTATGCCCACCTGAATTTTTGATTTCCTTCACAAGCTAATTGTACAATATTTCAGAGTCTGATTCTTTTTGTACAGCAAAATAACGGTTTGGTCATGTATACTTATTGTGTATCTAATTTATATTTTAATATATTTAACATCTACTGGTCATCCTGCCATCTGGGGGAGGGGGTGGGGGGGTAAGAGGTGAAAAATTGGAACAAGAGGTTTGGCAATTGTTAATGCTGTAAAGTTACCCATGTAACTTTATGCATATAACCTGTAAATAAAAGGCTATTAAATAAAAAAAAATTGACCACATAAAACAATATAAAATATGATTATATATAATATGTTGTATTTGTATTATGCAACCATATCATATATTACATTGTTATGTAACATATATATATATACTATATTTATATTATATTATCTTCTATTAAATATAAGTAACAAAATATAATAAAAATGAATGAACAAAAAAAGATCAGTTCATTGAGCATGAAATTAAAACATCTAGAAAAAGAACAAGTAAAAAATTCCCAATTAAACACCAGTTGGAAATTCTAAAAACCAAAGGAGAGATACAATTGAAAGATAGAAATCTATTGAACTAATAAACAAAACTAAGCACTCATTTAGTGGGGGAAAAAATAAATAGATAAATGTTTGGTCAAATTGACTTTTAAAAAAGAAGAAAACTAAATTACCATTATCAAAAATGAAAAGGTGAATTCACTGTCAAAGAAGAGGAAAGTAAAGCAATAATTAGTAGCTATTTTCTAACTGTGTGGTAATAAATCTGACAATCTAAGAGAAATTGATGAAGATTTTTTTTAAAATTTGGGCAATCTCTTGCCCAGATTAACAGAAGAGGAAATAAGATATTTAAATAACCACATTTTTGAAAAAAAAAGATACTGAATAGCTATTAATGAACTCCTTATTATAATCTCCAGGGTCTGATGGATTTATAAGTGAATTCTACCAAACATTTAAAGAACTATTAATTCCAATACTAAATAAATTTGTCTGAAAAAAATTTGGCAAAAATGATTCCTATCAAATTCTTTTAATGATACAAATATTGTTCTGATACCTAAATTCAGAAGGACCAAAGCAGAGATAAAAAAATTATAAAACAAACTCCTTAATGAATATTAATACAAAAATAAATAAATGAAATATCAATAGATTACAGCAGTAAGTGACTAGGATAACATGACCAGGAATGCAGAATAGGTTCAATCTAGGAAAACTATCAGTATAATGAACCACAAAAATATTAAAGCCAACAAAAATTATATGATTTTCTCAATACCATTACAGTTAAAAACACTGGAATACATAAGAATAAATGGAGTTTTCCTTTAAAATATAGGCAATATCTATCTAAATTTATTCAAAACATTATATGTAATGAGAAAATGCTAAAATCCTTCCATATAAAATCAAAGGTGAAGCAAGGGTGCCTGCAATCATTGCTATTATTCAATATGGCACTAGAAAAATTTAGCTTTAGCTATAAAAGAAAAAGAAATTGACTATTTAGAATTGACAAGGAAGAAATAAAACTATCACTTTTTTTCAGATAATATGGTGAAATGTTTGGAGAATCCCAGGCAATCAACTAAAAAACTATGTGAAATAACTAACAACTTTAGCAAAGTTGCAGAATGTAAAATAAACCAACACAAATCATCAACAATTCTATTTATTACTAACAAAACCCAGCAGCAAGAGATAGAGAAATTCCATTTTAAATAATTGTAGACAATTACAAAATATGGGGGCTCTTCCTGGCAAGACAAACCTACAACTATATAAAAACAATTACAAAACACTTTTCATATAAAGACAGATCTAAATCATTAGAAAAATGTTAATTGCTTGTGGGTAGAGTGAGTTAATATAATAAAAATGATAATTCTAAGTTAACTTATTCTATGTAATATCAATAAAACTGCCAAAAATAATTATTTTATAGAGCTAGGAGAAATAATAACAAAATTCATTTGGAAGAACAAAAGGTTAAAAATATCATGGGAAGTAATGGGAAAAAATTCAAGGGGAATGGGCCTAGCGATATCATACCTAAAATTATATTATAAAGCAGCAATCATCAGAACCAATTGGTACTGGCTAAGAAATAGTAGTGGATCAGTGGAATAGATTGCATATATAAGACACAATAATTAATGATTATACTAATTTACTACTTGATAAACCCTTCTGGAATAAGAACTTACTATTTCACAAAAACTGATAGGAAAATTGGAAAATAGTATAGAAGAAATTAGGCATAGACTGCCATCTCAAACACTAATATGAGAAGATGAGGTCAAAGTGCCTATATGCTTGCAACATAAATGATAATACTATAAGTGAATTAGGATGACAAGTAACAATTTACATGTCAGATCCATGGAAAAGGGAAGAATTTATGACCAAACAAAATATACAGAATATTATGAAATGTAAAATGGTTAATTTTGATCACATTAATTTAAAAAAGTTTTTATATAAACAAAGTCAATACAACCAAAATTAGAAGGAAAACAGAAAGTTGAGAAAAAAAATACAGATAGAGATTCTGATAAAGGCCTCATTTCTCAAAGGTATAGAGAACTAAGTCTAATTTATAAGAACAGAAATCATTCCCCAATTGTTAAATGGCCAAAGGATATGAATGAGTAGTTTTCAGATAAAGAAATTAAAGCTGTCTAAATCATATAAAAATCAAAACTACAACAATTTTGAGGTACTATCTCACACCTATCAGATTGGCTATTATGACAGAAAAGGAAAATGTTAAAATGCTCCAGCCATTTTAGAGAGCAAAGGTCAATAAAACTGTTCCTTTGCCTTTGATCCAGCAATACCACTATTATTTCTTCCCCAAAAAGATCATAGGAAAGAGAAAAGGCACCACATGTACCAAAAAATGTTTATAACAGCTCTTTTTGTAGTGGCCAAGAACTGGAAATTCAGGGGATTTCCATGCATTTGGGAATGATTGAACAAGCTGTGGTATATGAATGTAATGGAATACTTTTGTGCAATAAGAATTGATTAACAAGCAGATTTCAGGGAAAAAAAAAACTGTAAAGAAGTATATGAACTGGTACAAAGTGAAATGAACGGAATTAGGAAAACATCATGCATTGCGTCAGCAACACTGTATGATGAATGACTCGGTTCTTCTCAACAACACAATGATCCTTGAGATAAGGACAAAGGACTCAGAAAGGAAAATGCTGTACAAATTTAGATAAAAAAACCGATAGATTGAAGCATGTTTTTTTTCAGTTCATTTCTTCTTTTTTGTGATTTTCCTCCCTTTTGAATTCTTCTTTCAGAACTGTGTTTTACACAGTTTTACAATATGTTTTACATTATATGTATGTTTTACATATATGTTTTACAATATATCACATCCATAACCTATATCAAATTGCCTCCCATTTTCAAAAGAGGGTTGAAGAGAGAGGGAGGAAGAAAAATTTGGAATTCAAAATCTTGTAAATATATGTTGCAATTGTCTTGGCATGTAATTGGGAAAAAAATTAAATACTATTTAAAAGAGAGGACAAGTCAAAAAATCAAATAATTCAATTTTTAAAATTAAGTTGGATTCAAACTGTTATAATCTATGAATGCTAGATAGAATGGGAAAGTTGAATAGCATCCTATACACAGTGGGAAGTCACTGACCAATTTTGATCAGGGAAGTAATATGATACAAAGAACACCTTAAAAACTTTCAGGTTACAATGAAGACTTAAAAAAGGGCAAATGAATGGAAATAATTTAAATTTAGGAGGCTATTGCAACAATCTACATGCAAGGTGATTAGATTTTCATCTATACAGGGGGAACTGAAGAGAAGGTCTAAATCAAAGATATAATTCATTAGAAATATCATCGTCGAAGAAAACACTGCATGTAGAAGACTTTAGAATTGTGATTCTACCACTTAGTAGCTAAGTGATCTGAAATGTTACCCTTTCCATGCCTAATTTGTTCATTTATCAAATGGACAAATTAGATTATATTTTTCTCTTCCAGCTATCTCTGGGATTCTGTAATTTTATCTCTGCTTATGGTACAAAAAGAGATGGAGGAGTTAAAGAACATTCCTAGGTTTCATGTAAGGATGACTGCAAGAATATTCATGCCATTAATATCTAAATACTTATTTATTTTGTCAGGGCAAGGAAAGCAGAGGAGGTTGATAATAAGTTTGACTTTGAATATTTGTGTCTGGGTGATTTCCAATTTGAAATGACATTTTGTCTATTGGATTTATGGTAACAGAATACCTGAATTTATTCTCTAAAACTCTAAAGAATTACCTGATTTTCAAATTTATTCCAATACACTAACCCACATTCTTACATTTAATATATCCTTATTTCTGTCACTTCTGCAATAATAAACTGTTCAAATTTATTTTAATCATGTCTCTTTTCATACTATTACCACAACTACTAATTTTAGTATGTGTAAATTTCATTAATGTTCTGAATGCTTCTATTTTCCAATTCTATTCCCTACTGAACACTTTCCTATAACCAGATACATTACCCTTCATGATTAAATACTCCCTACAGCCTTTTAGAGAGGTTTTATTGTTTAAGTTTTCATAGCTCAGTCATTTAAAACAAGTTATTGAAGGCTAACTTCTACAGAAACCAGCTGAAATAGTTTGCTTGAATCAAAGAAACAAATACTCTTCGTTAGTTATGTTAAAATTATATAATTATAAAAAGAGAAGCAACTTTAAATGACATAAACTTTAATTAGAAAATCTCATTTCATCTTGCTTAGAGATTATCTGCATTTCTTTCTTACTCATTTGTTTTGTTGACAGCTTAAAAAGATGCATTTATTAAGCATTTACAAAGTGCTTATGATTTGCACTAAGCAAAGCAAAAACCTGCCCTTTGACCTCAAGGAGTTCATATTATAATAGAGGAAGGCATTATACAATAATTCTATCTGTCTGACCTTCTTCACTATCTATCTCAGAACATAGAAGGCCTAAGAGAAGAGAACTATCATATGTGCTTTTTCACTGGTCACCATACTTAAAATGTTGTCCCTTATTACCTCTGCATCCTGGCTTCTCTGGCTTCCTTCAGGTTCCCATTCAAATCCAGCCTTCTTAAGGAGACATATAGAGACATACATATTAAGTGCCTGTATCTATTCCAAATGTGTATATCTATATATAGATACGCAAAATCTATCCACACATATTTGTGTATATGCACACATGGATTATATGTATTAAGTTTCCATGTCTGTGTGTATAGTTTGTGTACGTGTTCTGCCTATATCACTATGTGTATCTACATAGGTCTATATAAATGTGGATTTTAGAAAATCTTAAGTAAATATTGTTAGAATCACCACTTATACTTTTATAAAGGAGACTAATTCCTTCCAGAAGGAAAAGGAGTTTGGCATCAGAAAGTGCTCACCCTTCTATTCTCTAGAATTACATATATTGATCCCCTTATGCATGATAAGCATAGAGGATTAATTTTTAAGTTTGGACAATGCATCTGATTATTACCTTTCTTAACAAGGTAGAGATGCCCCAAGCTACTTATCCAAGGATTTACTTTTTCACTAAATGCACCACACAAAGACCACACATAGGAAATAGCAAATAAACCCATTTGTCTAAGCCAATAGCAAAAATAAATAAATAAATGAAAATACAAATGAGAATATCTTATCTCTTAGCAATTTTATCATTCACAGGTGGGAAATATTGCAGTATCAATGTCTATCAATGGGAAGAGTGTTATAAAAATTAGCTTTAAGTCATGAGTATGTGTGTGTATAGGAAGGGAATTAATAGCTAGAATCCAATAAGTGTGCAGAAAAGTTTTATGCTGACAGAGAAAGTAATGCTGGAGAAGAGTTCTGAAGGAAATTCAGTATTTATAGAGATAGTGATAAACAAATAGTACATTCCAGGCATAAGGGACAACCTGAAAAAAATATAGATTTGGGAGGTGGAGTGTTATATGGAATGACCTGTGAGAAAGTCATTTTGGCTGAATCATAGAGTATATGAAGAATAACATAAGATAATTCTGGGGAAAAAAAGTTAGATGCAAGACTTGAAGCATTTTAAATAATTCAGTATGCCCTTATTAGAAACATACCCTGCGCCAGAACTTGTACTAAGAACTATGAATACAAAAGATAAGCAAAATTATGGTCTCTGTTGTGTTAGAGTTGACATAATGGGAAAAGAAACACGCAAATAACTAAGGAAAATATGTGGGGTGGGGGTGATAGGGAAAGGTCATTGAATAGAGGATAATTCCAGAAGGAAAGCTCTAGCAATAGGAATAATGGGAAAAGTCTCTTGAAGAAAGTTATATTTAAGCTGAATGGTTAAGGGAGTCATGAGGTGGCAATGAGGGAGAACGTTTTAGGATTGTTGGACAGCCAATGAAGAGGAATTGAGTCAGAAGATGGGGTTCTTATAAGAGGAACAGCAAAGTGAGCCAGTGTAGAGTAAGTGAAATGGAGGAATAGAACTGGTTGGAAGGGAGGATGTAGCTAAAGATTTTCTATTTTATCCCAGAGGTGATAGCATGCCTGAGGCAAGTAGTTTGTTCAGTATGCAGAGCACTGGACCTGGAGTCAGGAAGAGCTAAATTCAAATTCAGCCTAAGATATTTACTAACCCTGTGATCCTGGACAAATCATTTAACTTCAAATTACCTTAATCCACTGGAGAAGGAAATGGCAAACCACTCATTATTTCCCAAGAAAACCCCAGCAAAGAATGGTCAATGGGGCTGTGAAGAATCAGATACCACTAAACAACTGAAAAACAATGATTGCATGCTATTATGGAGTAGGAGTATGTCAGAAATGCAATTCAAGAAGAGCATTCCTTGGTTCCAATGACCCTGGGTAACTCCCTTAACTTTTCTCAGTAAAGTTCAAAGTATTATATAAATGTTAGCTATTATTATTCTTATAGCTTTTATATAATTTCAAAATGCATTTTTTCTTTTCTATCATTTTTCTTTATTAAAATCATTGATAACTTCAAAAATTGTTGTATATGCTAGAATTTTTCTTTGGTTCTACTAGTATAATATATTCTTTTCTTTCTTCACTTTGCTGTAATCATTCCTTTAAAGAAATTATGTTTCATGTTTCTTCTCATTTGGGGGAGGGGAGTGTCAAATCACTCTCCGTTCTGATTTCATTTGTGTGCCTCAAGGCTCATTTCTTCTTTGCTACTTATATCAATTTTCTTTTTCCTCTAAATGAATCATATTCATGAAATTCTTTGTTTTCCCCTTAATGTTAAAATTCAATGGCTAAGTGGTGGTAAATTACATCATTGAAGCCATTCCCTTCTATTGACTACTTTTTTATTCTGCTTGTTGCAAGCAGTTGTGTGTGTGTGTGTGTGTGTGTGTGTGTGTGTGTGTATACATGATAGCAGGGTTTGTTTATTATTCATTCTCTCTCTCTCTCTCTCTCTCTTTCTCTCTTTCTCTCTCTATCTCTCTCTCTCTCTCTCTCTCACACACACACACACACACACACACACACACACACACAAAGGGAACATTCATCACTCTAATATAGTATATGTGTAAGGCTCAATTTTCCTAATCATGAAAAAGCTCTTCCTTTTTTCTTCATTCTTTAACCAAAGCATCTGCACTTATTTGAAATTCTGCAGTTGAATATAAACTGTTCCTGCAGATATCATGGGATGTTTGGGTATCAAATGAAGTGAAAGAGACAAGAAGGCTAGGGCTTGGTTTACATCATGCCAAAGCAGGCAGGCAAAGCTGTCAAAATTTTGACTTGGTTGTTTAACATCAAGGAGTGGAAATATCCAGATAACTGATGGAATATTTTTACTGGATTGACAGCTTATTTTGGCATCAGAGAGACAGACATAGACACTGTGAATTTTCTATAAAATATGTATTTTATATATGTGTGTATATGTATGTGTGTATGTATATGTATATATATGCATATACACATATTTACATACCGTGTATTTATGTATATAAAATTCTGGCTCTTTTTTTCATTGATACTAACGTCCTCTATAGCTCTCAAGTTAGGTAACTGTGTTGTCACTTTCATTATGAATTTCCTCAGATGTCTTATCCAGAATCAGAGGCAAAATATATCAGAAATAGGATTTATATCAAATTCTTTTTGAAGTTAAGGCAAATTTTCTATCCATTAGGCAATATTGCTACTCTTTTTCTAATTCAGGAAACTTAAGCTCCTTCAGGGCAAGTAATATCGTTCTTTTTCTTATTTATATCCACAGTGCCTGGAACTTAGTAAGCACTTTAAAAAATGTTTATTGATTAATTCTAATGATTCAATATTTTTCCCCAAGACACTATTCAAGTATGTAATCATTACTGCAACAATAGCCATAGAGCTAGAAATATATATTTCTATAGTTATTTATTTGAATCTAAATGTAAAAGTCAAATCAAATTAATAAAGCAAATATCACAAATACAATCTTGAATAATGGTTCTGAACTTTTTCTTTAATGTCCCAGAACCTCCTATATTTTGTGAGTCATGGAACACTTTTCAGATTAACGTTTTAGATGCATAAAATTCAATATGTAGGAAAATTGAAACTTATTGATTTACAGCTATTATTTTTTTTTAAGTTCATCGATCACAGGTTAAGGGCTTTTGATCAGGAGCCAACCATAATAGAAGTAATCCACTGAGGAATATTACACATTTCAGAGGTATCATAGATGAATTAATCAGCAGAAAGGCATATTGTCATATTGTAATACATATGACAAGCAGGTGTCATAGATTAACATATTTTTCTTCTCATTGGTTTCATTTTTTGTGTTAGGTGCTAGATGTCTCCTGATGTGTTTCTTTTTTTAAAAATCACATTCAATATTCTAATTCAAAATACTTTACCAACTTCTTTGTCATGGAAATTATGTCTGTCATTATAAATGTTTTAAAACCCATATCTTTACTCTTCAAGCCTATTAACTAAATTTGTATTGTTACATTTCCCAGCTTCAATTGCCTAACACTATCATAATGACCCTTATTTACAACTGTTATTCCAATTATTCATTCTTATAAATTCTGTAAGTTACTGCATAAACAATTAGTTACATGAATATTTCACAAACTGATCTACATTGCAACAATTCCATCCTCAATATTTTCATACATACTGAAAATTCATTTTTCTATAATTTTATAAAAATAGTATTTCTTTACTATCTATTTAGAATCTAACTAAAATGAAAAAACTCCACTAATTGACATCTCGAGCAAAGTGAAAGGTTGTCACTGAGTAGTGAATTTGGTTTGTATATATTAATGCCTAAAGAGCTAGGGTGGTCATAGGAGGAGTCCCTCTTTTTCTTTGCCAGATAGATATAATATTTTCCTGTATTTTGTAGCTTATTACTTTTCAAAACTCTATGCCACTTGGATTGTTAGAGAAAAATTAAGTGTATTCTACTTATATAGATAAAAGCCACCAGAGAAGATAAATCGATTGTTGCAGGTGGTTCAACAGATTTCTCAGAGTTTAAAACTGAACAGAAGGCTTCTATCTATTGGAAAGGACTTGAAAGTAAGAGAATGCATTATATGAACTTCCCAGGTCTGCCCGAAACATGTGATGTGAAGTGATATAAGATCAACATGAAAAATATAGGATCCACAAGGCACTGCTGGTTTGTCTTTTTAACATCTCTTCTTTCATTTATGTTTAACATTGCTGAACATTTGAAAGAATAGGAAAATTACCTACACTGATTTTTCAGCATGAATAGAAAGACTTATATTTCAGAAATCTATATGAGAATAATAATGGTTTCAATTGATAAAGTACTTGAAAAATGTTCAATATTCTATCTTCCCTGATCTTTCCAGAAATACTTGTAATGATCAGAGGATCAACAACAGTTATTAAAAACCTACTTTATTGAAGACATTATACCAGGGCTTGAAGATTGGAGATACAAAGACAAAAAATAGGGTCTAATTTCAAGGAGTTTATATTCTAGTGAAATTATTATTCCCATTTCACAGATGATTTGCTTGAGGTCACAAAGTGAATTGTTAAGAGTATTAGGGTGTCACCTTAGAGCACCAAGTTTAACAATGTTTTCATCATCCCCATACTGCCATCGTAAGTGAATTTGATAATATAGGTTATGATTACTATAATTCATCAAGGCAAGCATAATTTTACATTTTTACTTTAAAAAAATAAAAAAAAACTATTTTCCTAAAAAGCTTTTATAAGTGCTGCCTAATTTAGAATCTCTTGCTCTCCTTATTTTCTATTCCCCATCTTGGACATTTTTGTTTGTTTAGGAAATATTGAAATATTTCAAAGTAGGTTCCATGTAAGGTAACAGACAAAAAAAGGATAAACATTTTCATTATATTGATCAAAATAACACTTACAATTATTGATTAGATATTTACATACAGATAACTCTTATTAATGAAGATAATGTATGAGAATGCTCTTAAGAAGGCTTTAAATTATAATTGCAGTTAGATAAAAATCTGTTCATATTAATAGCAGGAACAAGAAACATTTTTTACTTCCAAAGGATAAAACATAGTTTATATGTTTCATATAAAAGCCATAGAGTTCAAGAAAATTCTGTAGTCTTGCTTTTTTGTTCCTGCATCCTTTCCCATATGCCTTCCCTTTGCTCAAAAAGAAGATATTACAAGTTATAAGTAAATGAATTTTTATATTCCAACAAGAGTAAATTATCCTTGTACAATTTCCTTTTTTTTATTAAAGAGATTGTTAGGACAAAAGGCCCATGTTGCTCTTATTTAAATCTTCATAACAAATGGTAAGAAGACTGTAGCATGAGAATGTTAAGACATCATCTCTTCTCAGACAGATAATAAAAAAAAAAAAAACTTTTCCTATTCCAGGATCCAATAATTATATTCATTGTGTAATCTCATTTTAGTCTATTCTATAGTTTCAGTAATTGGGCATGGTTGGTAAAATAGGTACGCAACTAGAATACAGGAAACTGGGGACTTCAGAAGTCTCAATTTCTGAATCTATTAAGCATTAATGAAATAGCTTCTCACTAGTATTCTGAACCATTGAAACTGACGTGGTTCTAGTTGGTGACAATGATTGCAATTAGAATGGAAAAGACAGCTAACCTTTCCTTTCTATTCAAATAAACCCTTGCCTTTGTCCAGGTAAGTCAGATTTTCTTGACAGAACATCAGTTGGCAGGGATAAAACAACCATAATAAAGTCAGAAATGAGAGCTACAATCATGTGATGTTTCTTAATGGTCTGCCAGAGTCATTTCTAAGATTTCTCACTGAAATAAAAAATGAACAATGCTTCTGCATATAGGGTGATCCCTTCACCTTCTACATAGTAACTGACAACTCTTGTTTTTTCTATCACCTGAAGAGTGATTTTAAAAAAACAAAAAACCCCCACATTTTTATTATAGCTTTTTATTTCTAAGATATATGCATGGGTAATTTTTCAGCATTGACAATTACAAAACCCTTTGTTCCAATTTTTCCCTTCCTTCCCCCCACCCCCTCCCCAAGATGGCAGGTTGACTAATACATGTTAAACATGTTAAAACATAAGTTAAATACAATGTATGTATACATGTCCATACAGTTATTTTGCTGTACAAAAAGAATTGGACTTTGAAATAATGTACAGTTAGCCTGTGAAGAAAATCAAAAATGCAGGCAGACAAAAATAGAGGGATTGGGAATTCTATGTAGTGGTTCATACTCATTTCCCAGAGTTCTTTTGCTGGGTGTAGCTGGTTCAATTCATTACTGCTCTATTGGAATAGATTTGGTTCATCTCATCACTGAAGAGAGCTGCGCCCATCAGAATTGATCATCATATAGTATTGTTGTTGAAGTATATAATGATCTCCTGGTCCTGCTCATTTCATTCAGCATCAGTTCATGTTAGTCTCTCCAGGCTTCTCTGAAATCATCCTGCTTGTCATTTCTTATAGAACAATAATATTCCATAATATTATATACCACAATTTATTCAGCCATTCTGCAATTGATGGGCATCCACTCAGTTTCCAGTTTCTGGACACTACAAAGAGGGCTGCCACAAACATTCTTGTATACAGATCCCTTTTCCTTCTTTAAAATCTCTTTGGGATATAAGCCCAGTAATAACTCTGCTGGGTCAAAGGGTATGCAGAGTTTGATAGATTTTTCCAAATAGTTCTCTAGAATGGCTGGATGTATTCACACTTCCCCCAACAATGTATCAGTGGCCGAGTTTTCCCACATCCCCTCCAACATTCCCTATCATTCTAGCCAATCTGACATGTGTGTAGTAGTATCTTAGAGTTGTCTTAATTTTAATTTCTCTGATTAATAATGACTTGGAGCATCTTTTCATATGGCTAGAAATAGTTTCAATTTCTTCATCTGAAAATTGTCTATTCATATCCTTTGACCATTTATCATTTGGAGAATGGCTTGATTTCTTATAAATTGGAGTCAATTCTCTCTATATTTTGGAAATGAAGCCTTTATCAGAACCTTTAACTGCAAAAATGTTTTCCCAGTTTATTGCTTCCCTTCTAATCTTGTCTGCATTTGTTTTGTTTGTACAAAAACTTTTCAATTTGATACAATCAAAATTTTCTATTTTGTGATCAATAATGATCTCTAGTTTTTCTTTGGTCATAAATTCCTTCCTCTTCCACAGGTCTGAGAAGTAAACTATCCTATGTTCTTCTGATTTATTTATAATCTCATTCTTCATGCCTCAGTCATCAACCCATTTTGACCTTATCTTGATGTTCGGTGTTAAGTGTGGGTCAATGCCTAGTTTCTGCTGTACTAATTTCCAATTTTCCCAGCAATTTTTGTCAAACAGTGAGTTCTTATCCCCAAATTTGGGGTCTTTGGGTTTCTCAAACACTAGAATATTAAAGTTATTGACTGTTTTGTCCTTTGAACCTAACCTATTCCACTGATCAGCTAGTCTATTTCTTAGCCAATACCAAATGGTTTTGGTAACCACTGCTTTATAATATAATTTTAGATCTGGTACAGCTAGGCCACCTTCATTTGATTTTTTTTCGTAAGTTCCTTTGAAATTCTTGACCTTTTGTTCTTCCATAAGAACTTTGTTGTTATTTTTTCTAGGTCATTAAAATAGTTTTTTGGGAGTCTGAATAGTATAGGACCAAATAAATAGATTAATTTAGGTAGTCGTGTCATCTTTATTATATTTGCTCACCCTATCCAAGAGCATTAAATATTTTCCAATTGGTTAGATCTGACTTTATTTGTGTGGAAAGCGTTTTGTAATTTTGCTCACATAGTTCCTGATTTTCCTTTGGCAGATAGATTCCTAAGTATTTTATACTATCAGTAGTTACTTTAAATGGAATTTCACTTTGTAACTCTGACTGTTGGATTTTGTTAGTGATATGTAAGAATGCTGATGACTTATGTGGGTTTATTTTGTATCCTGCAACTTTGCTAAAGGTATGGATTATTTGAATAGTAATATTGATAATGGGCAACCTTGTTTCACTCCTGATCTTATTGGGAATAGTTCCAGTTTATCTCCATTACATATGATGTTTACTAATGGTTTTAAATAGATGAGACTGATTATTTTAAGGACAATTCCATTTCTTCCTCTACTTTCAAGTGTTTTTAATAGGAATAGATGTTGAATTTTATGCTTTTTCTGCATCTATTGAGATGATCATATGTTTTTTTTTTTTTTGTTAATTTGGTTGTTGATATGGTCAATTATACTAATAGTTTTCCTAATATTGAACCAGCCCTGCTTTCCTGGTATAAATCTTAATTGGTCATAGTGTATTATCCTGGGAATGACTTTCTGTAGTCTTTTTGCTAATATTTTATTTAGGATTTTAGCATCAATATTCTTTAGGGAGATTCATCTGTGATTTCCCTTCTCTTTTTTTCAACCTACCTGATTTAGGTATCAGTAACATGTCTGTTATAAAAAGAATTTGGTAGGACTCCTTCATTCCCTATTTTTTTCAAATGGTTTCTATAGCTCTGGGGTTAATTGTTCTTTAAATGTTTGGTAGAATTCACATGAAAATCAATCTGGCCCTGGGGATTTTTTCTTAGGGAGTTGGTTAATAGCTTGTTCTATTTCTTTTTCTAAGATGGGACTGTTTAGGATATTTACTTCCTCCTTTGTTAATCTGGGAATTCTATATTTTTGGAGGTAGTCATCCATTTCACTTAGGTTATCAAATTTATTGGCATAAAGTTGGACAAAGTAACTCTTTATTATTGCTCTAATTTCCTTTTCATTGGTGGAAAGTTCTCCCTTTTCATTTTTAAGACTAATAATTTGATTTTCTTCTTTCTTTTTTTAATCAGATTTAGCAATTTTATTGTTTTTTTAATTAGATCAACTTTTAGTTTTATTTATTAATTCAATAGTTTTTTTTAACTTTCAATATTATTAATTTCTCCTTTTAATTTTAGAATTTCAAGTTTAGTATTTAATTAGGGGGTTTTAATTTGGTCTTTTTCTAACTCTTTAAGTTGCAAGCCCAATTCATTGAGTTTCTCTTTCTCTATGTTATTCAAGTAAGCCTTTAAAGATATAAAATTTCCCCTTATTACTGCTTTGGCTGCAACCCACAAATTTTGGTATGATGTCTCATTGTTTTCATTACCTTGGGTGAAATTATTAAATGTGACTATAATGTGCCGTTTTACTCAATCATTCTTTAAGAAGAGATTATTTAGTTTCCAATTACTTTTTGGTCTATTTACCCTTACCTTTTTGTTAAATGTAGTTTTTATTGCATCGTGATCTGAAAAGAAAGCATTTACTCATCTACTGGTCATCCTGCCATTTAGGGGAGGGGGTGGGGGGGGTAAGAGGTGAAAAATTGGAACAAGAGGTTTGGCAATTGTTAATGCTGTAAAGTTACCCATGTATATATCCTGTAAATAAAAGGCTATTAAATAAAAAAAAAAGAAAGCATTTACTATTTCTGCCTTCCTGCATTTAATTTTGAGGTCTTTTTATCCTAATATATGGTCGATTTTTGTACAACTTCCATGAACTGCTGAGAAGAAAATATACTCCTTTCTGTCACTATTCAGTTTTCTCCAAAGATGTATCATATCTAATTTTTCTAATATTCTATGTACCTCTTTAATTTCTTTCTTAGTTGTTTTGTGGTTTGATTTATCTAAATCTGAGAGTGCAAGATTGAGATCTCCCACTATTATGGTTTGCGTCTATTTCTTCTTACAACTCTTTTAACTTCTTTAGGAAGTTAGATGCTACACCACTTGGTGCATATATGTTTAGGATTGATATTGCTTCATTGTCTATGCTACCCTTTAGCAAGATATAGTTTCCTTTCTTATCTCTTTTAATTAGATCAATTTTTGCTTTTGCTTGATTTGAGATAAGGATGGCTATCCCTGCTTTTTTGACTTCATCTGAAGCATAACAGATTCTGCTCTAGCCTTTTACCTTTACTCCCTGCTTTAAATGTGTTTCCTGTAAATAACATATTGTAGGGTTCTGACTTTTGATCCAGTCTGCTATCTGCCTCCTCTTTATGGGCGAGTTCATCCCATTCATATTTATGGTTAAAATTGCTAATGTTGTATTTCCTGCCATCTTATTATCCCCAGATTATGCTTTTCTTTTTCTTGCCCCTTCTTACCCCCTTTTCCCAGTATTAAACTTACGGGCCCCACTTGCATCACACAGCTCTCCTTCTTTAGGATCCCTCCCTCCTCCTTTGAATTCCTTCCTCTTTCTTGTACCCTTCCCTTATTACTCTTTTCCTTTTCCTTTTTTCTCTCCCACTTTTTAATAAGGTGAGAGAAGTTTCTCTGTAAACCAAATATGTCAATTATTTCTCTTTGAGCCAACTCTGAATAAAATTCAGACAACGTTCCTCCCCCTTCCTAAATTCCATCAGATATGATAGGTTTCCTTTGCCTCTTTGTGGGATGTAGTTTTTTTTTTAGAAGCTGTAGATGGTTAGCATTCACTTGGCTTTACCAGTGAAGCGCTATTTTTGAGGCTGAATTTAGTAATTAGTAGTGAGGGTATGAAAGGAGCTTAGAAAGTCGCAGGTGCCTTCTCTGCCATCTTGGCTCTGCCCTCCTCCTTCCCCCCATATCTAGAGTTCTTAAAATACAATGAACTTAAATTCAATTAACATTCACTTTCATTCTGCAGAAAAGAAAAAAGTTAGCCCTATATAAATTAGGCCCACAAAATGTTTTGTAGAAGATCAAATTTTATCTTATTACACTCTCCTGTCCACTAGAGACACATATACATGGGAGGGGGAGGGGAATTACAATAAAACCTGAAGGAGAGCTTTTGGGAGACTTTGAACTGCAGAAACTGTCCTTATTCTCACTTCAGAAGAAAGACCCCAGAGCAGAATAGCAGTTATGAGTCTCTAGTCCCTCTAAATAGAATGAAGCTACCTATCAATACATATTCATCAAGTGATATGTTGGAATTGGGAAGGAATGTTCTGTTATAAATCTGCTGATGGAAGGATCACATGAAATACTCATTTTGTAATATTCATAATAGAGGGCAACACTACAAATATATTAGCTGTTTCATAAGTATTTATTGAAGAGGCAGTCAGGTATAACTTGTAGACTCAGACTCATATAGACTTGGATTCAAATCCTACTTCTGATACTAGTAAGTCATTTAATTTTTTTGAGTCTCAAACATAAAATGGAAGAGAAAACATCTATATTTATGAGAGACTCAAATGAGATAATATCTATAAAGTGCTTGATTCACTTTAAAACAAAGTGAAAGGATCAGCAATTATTGTTTTTGAGAGGCTATTGGAGTTAAGTGACTTGCTCAGGATTACCCAGATAAGTGTTAAGTGTCTGAGATGGGATTTGAACTCGGGTTCCCCCTGACTCCAGGACTGGGGTTCTATCCATTGCTTCACTTAGCTGCTCCAATAGTCAAAAATTACTGAACTTGAATAACAATCATTAAAAAAGCATCATGGGGCACATAGGTGGTGCAGTGGCTAGAGCACCAGTTCTGAAGTCAAGAGGGTCTGATTACAAATCTGGTCTCAGACACTTAACACTTCTTGGCTGTGTGAACCTGTGTAAGTCACTTAACCCTAATGGGCTCAGTTTTTTCATCTATAAAATGAGTTGGAGAAGGAAATGGCAAACTGCTCCAGCAGTTAAGAAAACTGCTTATGAAATCATGAAGATTTGGATATAACTGAAATGACTAAACTGCAACAACAAAATATTAGGAATAAGAAAACCAAGCTCTACAATAGAATGTCACGTGTCTTTGAGAGTCAAATAATCTCTCTGGGACTTGCTTGGTTCATTTTATGGAAAGTGTTTCATAAGACTATTTATTCTAGATCTTTGTTTCTCTAACTCTGACTATAGTAATAAATGAAAAGGATGAACGAAAGCAGGAAAACATTGGAAGTAAAAAGGAGTCATTTGGATGCATGTAATTTTTGGATGATCATCAATACTTAAGAACTGGGCAAGCACCAAAATCCCTTGAAAACAATGGGGAACTCAGCAAGGGTAGACAATGGGATTTTGTGCTACTTTGAACCTGCTGAATTGCCTACCATAACTCTAGGATTTGGCTGCTTACAACAGTTCTGTAGGTGTTGAATGCCAAAGGATGAAAAATCAGGGTCTCGTCTGCTTCTTGTGCCCATTTTTTGTTTTGTTTTGTTTTACATGATCCTATATTATTTTTGTTTTAAAAAGAGAACCATGTTCATTCTTCATGACCTTGGTTTCATGTCCCAAAGTGAAATGCTTAGGAACTGATTTTTGTTTTACCTAAGTACTAATATAATTCTTACCCTAGACTTCGCAGCCCAATTTACTTAATCTTCCAATTGAAAAAAATAGCTTAATTTATGCCTTTTCCCTGTATTATAGCAAGTTGGTCTATCAATTGTTTTCACATTAGTTTATATGTGAGACAGTTTTAGCAAAGCTGAAAGGAAATAAGAGGGCTTCCAAGTAAAGAACCATTCATCATCTCTAGCTAAGCTGTATTACCCCAAACATCAATCATTATGTTTCAAGAACTAGACTTTCCAAAGCTTATTCAAAAATTGAAAATATACATTTTTTACACTCTAGAAATTTGTGTAAAATTGCCTTATCCAATGACAATGTCTTTCTTTCCTGGCCTTAAATGTTAGTAAACATATCTGTGTTACATACAAAAGATAAAATAGAAATTTTATGGGTAGATACACTTAGTGCTGATCTATAGGATATGGGTTGAAAGGAATCAATGAGAAAATTTTTACTCAATTGTTTGCAGCAACAATAATTCACTGTGTTTGTGTGTGTGTCTACACACACACACACACACACACACACATATAATGTATATATATATATATATATATAAACAATATTTTATAATAAAATTAAAATTCAGTATTTTGAGGATACATGAGTATCTATGTGATAATATAGACCTAATGTATGTAAAATACTTGTTAAACTTAAGATACCATGTGTCAGAGATAATATTAATAGTCATATTGAAAAACATTTAAATATTTCCAAAGTACAAATGTTATTTAAGGCAATTTGTTAAATATTCAATAATGTAATATAACTTATTTAGTATAAATAATTGAATAATTATTTAAAATGAGTTACAATTTTATTTCATGTTATTCTCACGAAATTCCCAAAGACTAGGTGATGTTATTACCTTCATTGTACAGAGAATGAGTTTAAGTGATAGTTATAGACTTATACAGAGAGCAAGTATCTAAGAATGGATTTAACTCCTAACTTCCTGACTTCAAATCCAATGCTCTCTGCCCTATGTACAACTTCATACAATACAGATCAATACCTACTGTATGCTTTAGTAGTCTGTTTCATGAGCTGCTAAAGATAAAAATATTCCTAGCTGATGGTTAATCTTTAAGACAGATCCTTTCCTACACTTGGCTAGGCTGGCTTTTTAGATAGTAAACCTCAAGTACCTAGAAGTGTTTATAGCATACTAGAACTTAGAATAATTTGTACTCCACTAGAACATTTGGGTATTCAGGCTAACATCACAATGAGGCATCTGGGGAGGAATTTTGTGGGAAAATGACATTAACCATATGAAATATAGAAATAATGATCCAGAATGATCATAACCATCTATATTTAATTATTAGATTTCTTTTCCAAAGAAGTTTTCTGTTGTTTTAAGTATCAATTCAGAGACTAGTATAAGCAGAGATCTCCTGGGAAAATCATTCCTTTGCCAGTCGACCAGAGAGGGTATGTCTTATTCCTCTCAGCTGACCTGTGACCTGCTCTTAGGGAGCTTATGTTCTGTTAGGAAAGAATGGGCAAGAACATCAGGAATCACTACAGTTACAGGAATTTGAAAGGAAAATGACACCTCAAGTGCAAGGTGATTGAAGTCAGTTCCATTAGACTTGTGATGGAGAGAGCCATCTGCACCCAGAGAGAGGATTGTGGGAACTGAGTGTGGATCACAAATAGCATTTTCACTTTATTGTTGTTGTTTGTTTGCATTTTGTTTTCTTTCTCATGTTTTTTCTTTTTGATCTGATTTTTTTTGTGCAGCATAAGTGTAGAAGTACATTTAGAAGAATTGCACATGTTCAACATATATTGGATTACCTGACATCTAGGGGAGGTGGGGAGATGAAAGGGAGAGAGAAAAAAATTGAAACACCAGGTTTAACAAGGGTGAATGTTGAAAACTATGCACATGTGAAAATAAAAAGCTTTAAAAAATGACACCATCAGGAAAAATTGCTAACATGCACACAGAACAGACTTGACTAAACTATTATTTTGTCTTAACCAGTTTCATATAGAAATATAGAGACAAAACTCTTCCCCAAAGCAAATCAACAACCTTTATTTTTTCAGTTTTTACTTTTAAAGAGTTGCCTGGGTAAATGAGGAGCTTAAATAATTTATCTATGGACACAAACTTAGCACATGTTGAAAAAGAAATTTGAACATAGGTCTTCCTTATTATGAAATTAATTCATTGTTCACTATGACTCATTGCTTCTCCCTTCCAGTTCAGAGAACAAGGGTAGACCTGTGCTTTCCTGGTATAGAAAATGTTCTCTTTGAATGCAGATTGTTACCTTCTCTGAAAAGTAGAGTGATAGAGCAATACTTGGGTCACTGAGGAGAAGGTAATTTGTCCAGTGTTCCACAGCTAGTGTGTGCCAGAGGCAAGCCTTAAATCTAGGTCTTCCTGGCACCAAGACCAGCTCTAACCACAATGCCACACTACCTCTAATGCTTTTAGTAGAATTAAATTTCTCTTGTTTCTATTTGGAGTTGATCATGAAATCAATAAAAAAATTTTATTGTCCCCTTATTATTTTGCTGTAACAGGACTTTGTCCTCCTTGTTAATTAATCAAAATCTAATTTCTGATATTTAGAACTGAAAGAATAAAGAAAGCTAACAGACAAATTTGTAAGGTATTACAAAAAGGAAAGAAGTATTTTCAATCCAACGAGTTGAAGGGAGACTAGATTAAGATAAAGCTAGTTAATAACAAATCCAGAATTACCATCCAGGTCTTCTCCTTTCCAGTCTAATTCTCTTTCTACTACCATGTTGCCTTGGGACTACCTCAGAGGCATAATCAGTTAAATCCTATAATATTAACTACTCAGAGGCTTCCATATTTGACAGCTAGATAATCATAATAATAGACTCATATTTTTAAATTTTGTCAAGCACTTTTGATTCACTAACTTAGACCTCACAATAATTTCATACTGTGAGAATTATCATACCTATTATACAAATAGGAAGACCAAGGCTTAGAGAAAGTGTCATTTCTCCTTTTAAATCAGACCTTCCTGTCTCTAGTCCCCGAATTCTACCTTGTCATGTAGCCTCTATCAGGGATCCTCAAACTACGGCCCATGGGCCAGATGTGGCAGCTGAAGGCATTTATCCCCCTCACCTAGGGCTATGAAGTTTCTTTATTCAAAGGTCCACAAAACAAAGTTTTTGTTTTTACTATAGTCTGGCCCTCCAACAGTCTGATGGACAGTGAAATGGCCCCCTATTTAAAAAGTTTGAGGACCCCTGTAAGAAAAGCAGTTTTGAAAAGGAGAAGATAAATAACTATAGAGATATGTTTTTTCAATTTTTTTCCTCAAGATCCCCACATTTATTCTTAGAAATGATGAAAGATCTTAAAAAGCTTTTATTCATGTGAGTTATATCTAAGGATATACATGCTACAATAAAAATTAAAATATTTTAGTATTATTATTAAAATAGGCTTTATTTCTCAGATCAAAGGGTATTGGGAACTAAAAAGATACCTAGACTATATTTTAATAATCTCTGATCTGGAGTAATGACAGCACTGGTAGATTACCAAAAGAAGGGACAACAGGCTTACAGGGAACAATATAAGGATATTTTGCTTAGAGGTGGAAAGAAGAATAAAGGGATCTGCAGAAAATTTCCACTTAGCTCATAATTTTGTAGAGGGCTGACCCTGCCTAGAAACATTATCTCTCCATGAGCAATAATGCTGAAAATAGTACTCCAATGTAGTGATTCAGTACTACCTTAAGTATGTGGATGTTTTAGGGATTTGGAGGATGTAGGGTGGCAATGGCTATTTTCTTATCTAACTATTTGTAGTTTTTAATGATTTCTTTCCATATGAAGCAATTTTCCTGTTGAAAATATTGCTAATGGAAGAAAGTTGACTTGATTGAAGGATAAGTTTGGCCTGATTGATTTTTAGACTTTAAGGGGGTCAGTGAATTTCCTAGCTGGTCTTCTATGTGGCCATAGGGAAGAAAAATCAAAGTGGTACCTAACTGGAAACTTGACTCTGAAATGAAAAATGAACCCCTGAAATATTAATTTATTTTTTTTCCTTTTGGCCCAAACCTGTGATTGTAGCAGTGTGGAAACTATCAGTGTGGAAGTTCCCTTCACTGATGTAGACCATCAACTCTTTCTCAAATCACAGTCTTAAGGAATAATTTCTTAAAACCAGTGTTTATGAGAGGCAGGCTTCAGAAGCAGGCCTTTTGAAACTACATCAAATATAGGCAGAAAGTCTAGAAATAGCATTTAATGCTCATTAAAATCAATATGTTGTGAAACAAGTTCAGATACACTGTAAATAGTAATTGAAATGAGCAGGGTTTTATTTATTTGTTAAAAAATTAGGGCTTACTGGAAGATAATGGCTTTATTACACAAACTTTCTTTTTCATTCTCATTTTTCAAAATGAACAAATCAATCCAAATTCATCATTAATAAGAGTTCTAATCCTAAGGTCTCTTCCGATCTGACATTTAGCTACATGTTTCTGACAAATATTTTATTTGCACAGAGATGTCCCAGGTGAAGAAATGCCCTCTTACCATTACAGGTCAGAAACTTCCCTGAAACATACAGTCTTATAGAGTTGGCTACACAGCACTGGAAACTTGTGATTTATCCAGGGTCATATAGCTAGAGTGTCAGAGGTGAACCCAAATTTCTCTGTATTTGAGGCTAACTCAACGTTTTTCTACACACAATGCCTCTCAGTTGACCTTCCCTTTAACTTGAGGTTAATACTGGTTTTATGTCCATTTTATACAACAGAATGGACAAAGTGTTGAGCTTGAAATAGGAGAACTTGAAATTTAAATTTTGCCTCTAACATTTACTATTTTTATGACCCTGGCAAGTTATTTAACTTGTCTAGGATTTAACTTTTCAATTTGTAAAGCAAAACCATCATGATGGAATATCAGTTACAAGGCTGTTATAAGGGTCAAAAATATAAAGTACTTTGCATATCTTAAAGAGAAGTATAGAAGATTATTATTGTGGGGATATAACCCAAAGTAATAAAAACTCTACTGGGTGTATGTTCAAAATTCCACGTATAGTGATAAATAATGTAGACAATCCTTTTAAATAGTTTTTCCCCCCTTTTACACATAAAAGAACACCTTAGCTTTTCTACTTTACCTATGGATTAAACCAGATGTAATATTTACAATCAGATCTCTTAGATCAAAATGTTGGTTATAAAAAAAAATCATCAGATGTTCTGTCAACTTTTCATAAAGACTGGCATTGGATTAAGTCCCTTCTAGAGCTAGATGATTATCCTGTTTAACAGGAACTAAGCTTCTGGTTAAAAGCCTTTTCAAACAGATGTTAGTGGAAGGGGCCATCCTTTTTAACAAAATCATGGTTCTTTGACATTATTCTTACAATCTATGTTATTTAGCAATGAGACAAAAGGTTGTTGGTTTTTATTTCCACAACATCAAATACAAAATTGTGTGTTTACCAAAAGAAGAGAAACATGTAGGATAATAAATGGAACAGAAAGAAACTTAAGAAGGAACTCCATCACCCACTCAGTCAATTCACAAATATTTATTCAATGCATATTAAATGCCAAGGATGATGTGAGGGAACGTGATATGGTGACAAAAATGGAGTAGTTTCTGCTCTCAAAAATCTTCCATTATGATGGAATATGAACACCTAGAATAAGCAGAGTACCAAGCGCAAGAAAAGAGTGTATCTAGAAGAATATTAGACTACACATATGTAAGTGTAGGCAGTCTCATTGGCTGGAAAGATACAGGGCATAAAGAAGACTGAGAGGAAGTGAAAATAAACATACAGAAACTTTTTCACTGACACTGTCCAAGGAAAAGCTATCATAGAAAAGACAGGTTTAATTTGCAAAAGAGAATTGTAGGCTACTAGCAGGAACATCCTTCCTTCAGCTTTTTCTGTCCTTACTCTTGATTTGTCCCACTCTTTAAGATGTTATGGTTCAGGTTTACTGGTAACCCACTCTTTGAGATGTTATAAGGAGATGTTATGGTCCAGAAGAAACAAGGTACTAAGTAGAACTGATAGACAATAATGCTTGTGTTCACACCTTTAGAGAGTTCATATAAGCAAGAAGCTCTTAGGGCCAGAGAGCACTCTGGGAGGAAAACCCACAATCCCACTCTTGTATCCTACAGAAGCTGGCAAAAATCAACTGTTCTCAGGAGGGCAACAGCTGGAGTCTAGCATCATTTCCCTCCAAACACCTTTAATATATGTTTAACCAAATTTTGAAGCAGCAGGGCCAACAAAAGTTCTACCCTAAGACAATTTAGGAGACTGGCAGAGGAGATCTGGGCATCTCTGGAGCAGAGGCAAAGCACTGCAATTTCAGCAGTAGGCCTAGGAGAAAGTGGCAGCAGTAGCAGTTTCAGGAACTCTTAGTATAGAGATAATAAGGGTCCTGAACTACAGTTTTAGAGAGTTTACAGGCAGCCCTTTGCTAGAGCTGGCCACAGTGGGTACTGATTAGGAACTTTATTGTCCATAAGCAAGTCTGGGTGACAGGCCCAGGGTAGAGAGGAGAAATGGTCAGTCACAAAGAAGCAGGAGGCTTTGTTACAGCTCCAAGGTGGAGAGGAAAGCCAGAATTTGGGTCTGTAGGAGAAGAGGAGAACTAGCCATAGTTCTAAGGCCACAGGTAGTTCTTGTACTTAATGGCTACAGGAGAATAAAGGCTCTTCTTGGGTAAAAACTAAAGCAGAAACCAATAGAAACAGGCCATGAAACCAGTGGGAATCCCCAAAATCTGCAGAATATTAAAACCGATTCTGAAAACAACTACATGAAAAAGATTGATGTTTGGGATAGTGTCTCTCCTCCACAAGCTAAACAGAGCCTAACTTTAACATAAAATTTATCTGATAAAAAAACCTCATTTATCAAATAGGGAATTGAGTCAATTTTATAAAAAATAAGTGCCATTCCTCAACTGATAAATTGTCAAATGATATGAAGAGGCAGATGTCTAAAGAAAAAACAATTGTATAAGGGCAAATTAAAATAATTCTAAGATACCTATCAGAAATTACAAATAATGGAAGGTGTTGAGGGAAAATAGGTATGTTAATAAATGTTAGTGAAATTATCAACTGATCTAACAATTATGGAATACAATTTGAAATTATTTCCAATTTGATAGCATATATATATATATATATATATATATATATATTCTTTAACCCATCAATATTACTACTAAGTCTATAGCTCAAAGAGGAAAAAGGAAAAGTACCTATACATACTAATAAGTGTTAGCAATTTTTTTTTTTTTTTTGGCAAAGAAAACTATATTGAAGGGATGCTTGTGAACTGAGGAACACCTAAACAAGTTGTACCATATGATTGTGATGGAGCACAATTGTGCTATAAGGAATAATTTGAAAAAGATTAAAAACAAAACATATTTATTTTTTCATATATATATATTTATATGTTTTATATCTTATGCAAAGTGAAGCAAGAAAAACTAGATCGTTGTGCACAGTAATAGTAATATTGTAATGATCAAAAGTGAAGACTTTACTACTCTAATCAATACAATCATGCAAGACAATTCTGAAGGTCTCATAATGAAAAACAAAATGATATCTATCCCCAGAAGTAAACTCTGAATGCAAATTGAAGTATAATTTTCTTGTTTTGAGTTTTGTTGCTTTTTTATGATATGGGAAAATATATTTTAATTTCACATGTACAATTGGTATCACTTTGCTTATCTCTTGAATGGATGAAGGAGTATATAGGAAAGAGGGAGAGAATTTGGATTTCCAAATTTAAAAAGAAAAGAATGTTAATAAAAAGTAAAGTTTTAAACACAAAATAATAATAATAACAATAATAATAATAAAACTATTCAAATAAAATTCAGGTACTCTTGCATTTTCTAGTTAGGCTACCCACAAATTCATGTAAAACAGGTAAGAAGTTTTGTTTTGTTTTTCTCAAAGACAAAACAGCAGTCAAGGACACTCCATGGTCAGAGCACACATTTAAGCTAAAAAGCATATCCTTCTCTTAAACCCATTTGTCATTAATGCCCCCTTTTCCTGCATAAAGATGAGAATAACTTAGTCAACGTTTCATTTTTTTCTATAAACTTATGAGTCAGTCTGACAAGGACAATCTATTTCCACCTCCTCTTTATACAGACTATTTAGAACACTGGTGAGATTACCTCACCAAACCATATCTGAACACATTAATATGTTCTATGATAATACAAACAAATGCTTTTGTTCCTCCTCAGAAAGCACAATATATTTTGGGGCAGCTACTCTAATTATATGGAAGTTGTCCCTCATCTAAATTCACCTTCTTCCCATTTTTTCCCATTTGTCTTAGTGCTATTCTCTGTGGCCACCCAAAAATAAGCTCTCTATTGGTCCTTGTAACTCTTTGTATTCCTTAAAACAATTTTTGTGCCCTATGTGTTCTATTTTATTGTGTGCTTAATTATTTCAACTGACACTGAAATAAAATAATTTAAAATTGCTATTATGATGCTGGCTTACTCCAACCCTAGTCTGGACACATTCAAGGTTGTCCACGTCCTTTTAAAATATGGTACCCAAAATAGAATGAAACAGTTGAAATGAGATCAGATCAGGGCAGAGCATAGTAGGATTATCACCTTTCTTATCCCTTGACTTCTCTGACATACTATTAACTAATTTATACTTGATACTAATTAAAACGCCGGGGTCCTTTTCACATACATATTTGTCTGGACCTGTTTTCCCAATACTATGCTTTTGCAGTTGACTGAAAAATTTAGTCCATCAGTTTAGTCTGTCGTTTTATAATTTTTATACATATATATGTATAGATGTACATGTGTGTGTATTTGAATCTGTTGTCTAAGTTAGCTATGACTCCATCATATCATTTGAAAGTCAGTGTGTTATACATGCCATAATTTTAAAAAGTGATAAAAACACTACACTGCATTGGGTAAATGATATAGCTCTTGGAACTTAACTCTAAAATCTCTCTCTAGCCTGATAATGAGTCTGCTCTTAACATATAGTGATTCAATAATTTATCCTACACTCTCCCTTCTCTTGTCCAGAATGTGAATTTTTTTTCAAATTTTTCTAATGTCTTGATGAAAACTCTTCATGCTACATCCATGGTACTGCCTTAAGCTATTATTGTTCTAGTTATACTGTCATTAAAGGAAATGAGGTTAGCCTAGGATGATTAGTTCTTGATAAAAGCATGCTGGCTTTTTATTATTGCTCCTTTCTAAAAAAAGCACAAGGCATTTTCTTAACAATATATTTGTGAAAAATTAAATATAGCATGATGGCTTATTTTTGAAAAAAATACTTTTTTTTTCTTTTCTTGATAAGGTGGACAAATTTGCTTATCTCTAGCCATATGAAACTTCTCCAATTTCACTAACATCTTTTAAATATTTCCAACAACTCAGTGACAATATCTACAAGTTCTTTAAATTTTCAAGAAAGAAATTTAAATGGTTTAAATATCAAACTAGTATACCCAGTCTCAACTTCTCATTTGCCCACACTCTAATCAGTTCCCTTGTCCCTAATCAGTTCTAGCTCTTAACTCTCATATCCTATCTCTTTTTCTCTACTTAGACAGCCACAAGTTTTTCTTTGTATTCCATTCTCCATACAGCTGCTCAGGTTATTGCAATAAAGTCTTACCATGTATGTCCATACTCAATAAATTTCAGTGATTCCCTATTACCTAAAAGGTCAAATGCAAAATTCTCTGTTTAATATTTAAAGTCCTTACAACATAATTCCAACCAAGCCTTCCAATGTTTTTATATATTATTCCCTTTCCCATGTTTCCCACTGACCTTCTTTTTTACCATTACAGTTTATACCATCTCTGTGCTTTTGCTCAAACTGTACCTCATGACTACAATGCATTGGGTCTTTTAAAATATTTTTTAAATCTATATTTTAAAATTCCTAGTCTCAAATAAGATTCACCTTAAGTAGATTTCAACTCATATAGGAGGCTTTTTTCTACCTTTCCTTCCACTATATATAAAACTATATCTACATCTTTAGAGATATAGAGATGTATGTAAATATTTACACACACACACACACACACATATATATATATATATATATATATATATATATAGTTTATGGCAGGTCTGTGTTAATTCCAGAAACTTGGCCAGTTCCTGGAGTAAACACAATCCTCCTATAGGAATAAACAAATATTCTCTTTGATGGACCTTGTGATAGAGCATCTCTGTATCTGAGAGGGGCCAGTCTGTTTCAAGGGGCAGCTTTCAATTGAGAATATTTAACGTAGTGCCTTCATTGTTCTCAGCCTATAAAAATCCCTTAGTGGAAAGAGACTTTGAGAGCTCAGTTAGGAAGTTGGTACCACTTGCCTAAAACACACCTGTGTCCTACTAGAGACTCTGGATCACTGTGGCCCAGACTCTCCCAGCTGTTGGAATGCAGACATAGAAGCTTCCTTGAAGTAGTGAAGATGTATGTTGTATGTTGTCTGTTGTCTGTTTGTTTCTTTTATTGTCTTGGTAATCACCGTGTCTGTTAATGTGCAAATAAGTTTTCCTCTTTTTGTTATATCTTGTTTAAATCAAGGTTCTAAGCACTAATACATTTCTGTATTTTACCTTTTTAAATTCTGTGCCTCTTGAATGTGAATTCCAAACTTAGATTAATCTTACAACATGAATGTGTTCATATGTGTGTATATGTATATATGTGTATGTGAGTATATATATGTGTGTGTGTATGTATGTGTGTGTGTGCATTTTATTTTATGTGTATTATTTGTATTTGTATATATTTGCATTTACATTCCCAGGACCCAACACAATGATTGCCATAAAGTGGGATCTTAAAAATTGCATATTGATTTAAGATATTCTAATTTATGATGTATTTATGTTCCTGTTTAGTCATTTTAGTCTATCATTTTTAGTCCAAATAACATTTCTTAGCTCTTAGAACATTAAGAAAATGAGTTGAATTGGTATCTTTGTCATAACATTCAATATGAGCAGCAATTTTAACTCTTCTATATTCTTAAGCTTACTCCAGTATAATTTTTTCCAAGTTCAATTTGTTACTATTTTTGTTATAAAACTACCCTAACCTCTAAATATTAAATATTAAACACGAGTTCTAGATTTTGTTCTTTCAGGACATTGCTATCCTTTATATCTTTCTCAATTACCTGCCCTTATTGTCACTTTATGTTCAGGTCTCTTAAAATTATACAAATATATTTTAAAGAAGTTGATCAATTAGTTTCTTGTACATACATACATATGTATACAAATATACATGAATGTGTTTATATGTGTGTATATATGCACATTTTATCAATATAGATATGTATACATGTCTGTTATATAAAGATATAGTCTTATCTCTCACTTAAGCAATTCCCCCTTTAACAACTTTTGTCAGAATTGTTTGTGACTCTTTCTAAAATACCATTGTTGAGAACAGTTTATCCTTTTAAGACAAGTTTTTCAACAGTTTTTAGGTCTTAGGATCCAACTTTTTTTCCCCTTTTTTCACAAGTATTTAAAATCTATTCTTATTTTTCTTTCCATATACATCATGAACTTTAATATGGAATGATTCCTTCTACCCAGAATTCCCATTACTTTTATTTTGGCAATAAATTATTCCTTATCTGTTTGAATTACGCTGGTAATAATTAAACAATCATTGACACTATCAACAATTTATCAACTGCTCTGATTTAAAAGATAGAAAGCTACAAAAAAGAATGAATTCTAGAAGATCCTTCATCACTTCTTTATCTTGTCTGCAAATAAAGATTTGTAATCGTTTGTTTTCCATTTCCTACTTCTGGTGGCATATATTGTAGTCCTATAATAATATTATTTTGTTTCTCTCTCCATTTTAAGTTTTCTACCAAACATTTAGCATAATACTATTCCCTGCTCTTGTTCAATGAATTTTCTGACTACGTTCTCTTTTACTGATATGCAATGGTACCCCACCATTTTATATATATGTATGTATGTATGTATGTACTTCACCTGTTATATAGCTTATTTCTTCTGAATAATAAATATACTTTTTTATAACTTTTTATTGACAGAACATATGCCTGGGTAATTTTTTACAACATTATCCCTTGCACTCACTTCTGTTCTGACTTTTCCCTTCCCTCCTTCCACTCCCTCCCCTAGATGGCAGGCAGTTTCATACATGTTAAATATATCATGGTATATCCTAGATACAATATATGTGTGCAGAACCGAACAGTGCTTGTTGCACTTGTTGCACAGGGAGAATCGGATTCTGAAAGTAAAAAATAACCTGGGAAGAAAAACAAAAATGCAAACAGTTTACACTCATTTTCCAGTGTTCCTTCTCTGGGTGTAGCTGCTTCTGTCCATCATTGATCAATTGGAACTGAGTTAGGTCTTCTCTTTGTTGAAGAAATCCACTTCCATCATAATACATCCTCATACATTATCATTGTTGAAGTATATAATGATCTCCTGGTTCTGCTCATTTCATTTAACATCAGTTCATGTAAGTCTCTCCAATCCTCTCTGTATTCTGGATATACTTTTATAGTAAAAAAAAAAAAAAAAAAACTAGTTATGAATCATCTTCTCTTAAAACTCTCTAATACATAGGGGCTCAAATATACCTCCTTGTATTACCAATTCAAGTTTAGTATATTTATTCTTCATATTTTGCAATTTGTTGATGTATGTCTAAGGATGTGAGTTTTGTTAATATTTCTCTTCCTGAATAACGGCCTCCTAAAATTACCAGTCCTCTTCATGGTTACTCATCCCATACTTCCAGATTTCTGTGTTAACTGGTTTAGATAAAGAATGTTGACAATTTTCACCCTGTCTCATTTTATTTAAAGCTGTCAGCCAGATTTATAGTTCTCTAGAAAAATACTGTTTTAATCAACTTTGCTAGATGCCTTCAATTCCTGACTATAAACTATCTACTAAATCTAGGTCTAGAAATCCAAATTGTATTCTATGTAAACATCTTTATAAATAGCTGCTAACATTCCAAATCCATCTTTCCCCTCTAAAGTCCCAATTTTAGGAAACAATGATGAAAACATCATCTATTATGGAATACTGCACCTCCTGTCAGACATAATTGATATGTTAACTGTTCTGCCAAATAGGGTTTTTATTTTTTCCATTTTAATATGTGCTACCAGACTCAGTTGATGGGTAGGAAGAGTAGGAGAAATATTTTTGGAAATATAAATAACATTAAATTCCATAGAAATTATAATTGAAACTACTATAATATATGTAAATGTATTAATAAAATTTTAAAATACAACCTATGAATCCAAGTCCTTTTCTTTTTGTTTTTCTTAATACTTCATTACATCTAACATTTTGTTCTTTCTGAATATATTGCTTATCCCCATATTAATCACCAGAAGAGGAGACTAGTTGTCAGGTTTGTGAAGACCCAGGAAGCTCTTCAACTCAGAAACACGTTCTGAAAAAAAACAGCACATCCTCCTTATTGTTTCTATCAGACTGATATACAGCTACGTCAAAACACCTCAGTAGGCAATTGCCAGCTACCAAAATTTATCTCTTCCTTTTCTGATCAGAACTTGATAACATCTCTCTTGGTGACAATTGTGGATTCTCATCATCATTCCTTAGAACATAAGAAGTTGCTCCTTCCTCACAGTGTTGAACTGGTTTAGCTGGAAAGAATTTCAGAATTGACCTGTCATCCAGAGTCAAACTTCATTGATATAGTTACTTTTTTTCTTTGTCTATATCATATAATTATAGTATACAACCTTCAAATACAGTACTTTGGCTATTTGGTTCTTATTTTTGCTCTCTTGTCCATTTGAAGTACCTTTCCCTACCCTTTTAAAGGATGCTATATCTTTATATTCTCAACAACTAGCACTGTGTTGCACACTATATGTACATATTATCTATTTGTTGAATAGCATGGCATACTACAATATTACATATTGTAATTTCCATCCCTCTCAACATTAACTTCTCTTTGTTTCTTTTCAGTGTGTTTAGTTTTTCTTCATTGTTTTTCAAGGGTTCTTTCTCTGCCCTGTTTCAATAAATTTTAGAGATAAAATTAGAGAGTAGAACCATGATTTAATTGGGATAATGATTTTATAAATTGGGAAATTACCTCTACCAATGATATTTGGCATCTTCCCTACAATTTAAAGTCTTAGATTTGGCGAGAAAACTGCGATTAAAAAAACAAAACAAATCAAACAAACAAACAAAAAAAACAACAACAATCATTCCAATAACAAAATAGCTAGCATTTATATAGCACTTTAAAGATTGTAAGGTGTACAAATGTTATTTCATTTGATCTGTTATCCCCATTTGGTAGATGAAGAAACTGAGCTAGGTTGAAATTATGTCTTTCCAAGTCTTGCTATGTCATATAAATAATACATGTCTCTGCCAGGAACTTAAATGAAAATTCAATGAAATTCTAAACCACATACTTTATCTTCTGAACCATGTAGCTGCACAAGTTTAATGACTTTCTCATGGTCTCAGGATCTATGAGAGAAAAATTTTGAACCCATCTATTTGGATATATAAAGGTAGCTCTTTATCCTCCATACTACAGTACTTCTCTTTCAAATTCAATAGTGCCAGACAACTGCCATATTCCCTACCAAACATAAAATAAATTAGTAAAGGTATGAGGACATAACTATCATAGTTTTCCTTGAACTAGATGATTTTTCAGTTACAGCATCCTTAGACTAGAATTGCTTCTAACCCATTTTCCACATTCCTCAGTTTAACCCTTTAGTCAGTTTAATCTCTCAGTTACAATGATAGTTGGAAGACAAACAAAATACTTGACAGCCTTATCTACTAGACCAAGCAGGAACACAATTATTCCCTCTATGAATAACTAGAAACTCAAGCACAAAAATGTTTCCTGATAATATTAATTTGGCAGTATTATTACTACTACACTTAGGAGTTTGTAAGATTTGATCAAGATGTCTAAAACTGCTCTGAATTTTATGTCTCCCCTGCAGAATTTCAAATATCCCCTACTTTCTGCTTTCAGCAAAACTACTTTCAAGGTCCTCCACATCAATTTAGTACATGGATTTCTAAATTTTTATGGTTTTATGGTTAAATTTCAATTTGTTCTTTTGAGACCTCTTTCTCTCTGTTCTCATCCCTTCATGTTACTTATTTGTGGTATTTTTTCTGCCTGACTAGACTGGGAATACTTCCTGCTGCATTTTTAAAAATACAAACTTTGATTTATTCCCAAGATATAAAGAACAGATTGTTCATTGCAAAATGCTGGCCTTGTGATGCCCTACTAAACATAGGTCTAGCAGAAGGATATGGGGTCCTTGTCAATCAGTCACTCACACAGCTGATATTTAGCAAGTACTTACTATACATGGATAAATATCTTTCAAAAAATAGAGAGGGGAAAAAAAAGATTGATTTGGAGTCAGGAGACATGATTTTACATCTTAATTCTCACAAATACTATCAACACAACTTTCAGCGAGTCATTTAATTTTTATGAGTCCCTGATATCTCTCTCTCTCTCTCTCTCTCTCTCTCTCTCTCTCTCTCTCTCTTTTAACTTGCAAAGGCATTATGGTATAGCAGCTAGAGTGCTGAATTTACAATCAGGAAAACATGGGTTCAAATCACATATCAAACATATAAGCTACATGAACCTGGACAGATCATCTAACATCTCTGATACTCAGGTAGCTTCAATGATTGATGAATCCCTGCTCAGACTGCTATTATGTTGTGAAGCCCAGCCAACACTACTCCCTTCACTTAACATTCCATTCTCTAGTTTGTGCCTTGCTCCAGTATGGATAAATGACATCCTCTTCTTCTGACTACTTTCATTGTTCTGTTTTCTTCTCTTAGAATGTAATATCATTGCATGTGGGAAGTGTAATCTTTGCTTGTTTTTGCATTCCCAAGATTTAACACAGTATCTGACACATAGTGAGTCTGGTAAATAAAAAATCTGCCTACTTTTCCCCCTAATTCTATATTTACCAATTCATAGATTGATAGACTTTGAGCTAACAGAAGAGACTTCAGAGATCAATTAGGTTACTCCCTTTGAAAATAAGGAAAATGAAATACAGGGATGAGGTGACTTACTCATGTTTTAAATAGGATGACCAAAATTCGTCTATTTTCCTTTTGGCATTTCTAATTCATGCCATTTTAGCTTTGGATCTGTCCAAGGTATGTGGACAAAATTTCCACTATATTTTTATTCATTAACTTTTGAGGCCATTCACAATTTTATTAAAAAAGAAAGTGAGTATGTACATAAATGATATAAAGTGGAATTTGAAATAAAATCAGTTTGGGGAGAAGGCAAAAATTGTTATTACACAAATTCCATTGCTGAGAACAGCAAAAGCAAAATATCATCACAGTAAAACACAAACAAACAAACAAACAAAAATCAAAGTTGTGATATGAATAGGAATCACAACTGGTTGACTAATTGATTCATAATACAAATAAATGCAATGAAATCTTCATTTCCAGAATTCCAGAGGTGGATATGTATAGAAGAAATTCCCTTAAAAATATACATAGCAAATACTCATCCAGTCTCTACTTAAAGATCCTTAGGAATAGAGAAACTATTAAAATCCTGAGACAGTCCATTCCACTCTTGGACAGCTCTAATTGGCAGAGAACTTTTTCTTATATTGTCAAATCTGCTCTCTGTGATTTCTACCCCTCATAGCTATAGAGAATTTCCAGGAGGAAAAGATTAGAGCACCATAGATTTGAAAACCTTCATCATCCCAACCTACCTCCTGCCCCAGTTGGGCAAAGTCAGTGCCATCATCTCCAGTGATCAACAAGGAGAAACTATCCAAATAGTTGAACCTTCATGCCTGTCACATCTGAGAAAGAAAATAAGGGAGCTTTATACTGTTGAAATGGTTAAATAGGCAGTTTGACTAGTGGATATTGGAAGTTTGTGTGTTTAAATTATGTCTGACCTGTCAGAAAAATTACAAAAACCCTGAAAGCTGTCAATATCTGGCCATCAGGCAGTTTGGAGTCTATGACTGAGTGTCATTCCTTTCACTCCATAAACTCAGCATTTCCATTTAAATGGCATTCTGTAAGAAGAAGAAAAAGCTTTAAAAGATGTTATTGATTATTTTTCTGCAATATTGGTAGTTTTTCAATAGTCTTAGAAATATTAACTAGGAAAAATTCAATCTGGTATTAATGAAAAGCTTCACAGGTCTGATTTGGTTATGTTATTGTTGTTTTCTGAACACATATTTATGCTTTGAGAGTAGATGCTGAAAAAGGCAGGTAGAGAAGTGTCACAGAAAATAAAAGTGCTGACCCACAGGTCAGGAAGACTCATTCTCCTGAGTTCAAATCTGGCTGCCGACATTTACCAGCTGTGTGACCCTGGGAAAGTCACTTGACCTTGTTTTATTCATTCACTCATCTGTAAAATGAGTTGGAGAAGGAAATGGCAACCACTTTATCTTTACAAATATCTTTACAAAGAAAACTTTAAATGAGGTGGTGAAGAGTCAGACAAGAGTAAAATTATTGAACAACAACTGAAAAGGGTCCCAAGCTCCCAAAGGACTTCTACTAGCCACCCACATGGTTTCTTAAATTCTTACCATTCTTTAGTTAAGAATGCCTTTTACATTGCAAATATTCCAGTTTGAGACATGAACAAAAAATGTAAGTATAAGGAAATAGGTTGAAGCATTATATCTTACCTTAAATAATTTTAGTCAAAATTAGCAAACCTGAAACAATGCAACCCAGGACTGCTATATAAATAGGTGGAAGGGAGTTGTGGAGCACTATCTAAAGAAGGAAGTCCTAGATGGAAACCAAGGTCTTTGGCAACTAGATGAGTATTATAGCCTTTTGGAGGAGAAAGGGACCATCAGATCTAATATAGAATTGACAGAATATTGTCTTTCACTTTATATTTGAGAAAAAGGAGATCCAAAGAGATTAAATACCATGCCTAATCTCTCAAAGATAGTGCAAAGCCTAGTTTTTGAATCCAAGTCCTCTGACTCCATGATGCCTGTCTAGGATTCAGCATTGAGTCAAATACCTTTCTTTTATTGCAGAGGAAACTGAGAACCAGAGAATTAAAGTGTGTTACTGAAAAATCACACTTCTATTTACTTCCAGTATCAAGACAAAATTCTAGGATGCTTAATCGACTGAGATAATCAATCAGTGGAGAGGGACAAAGGAAGGAGGGTGCCAAAGACAAGCCACCTATATTACAATTTTGCAGCTGGCTGCTTCTATCCAGCCTTTCACCCCAATTTGTAGCTCAGCCCTTTTAAATCTGTAGATTTTTATAGCTAGTTCAACTCATAGATTTCAATATTCCAGATGACCACAAATTTACTCTCTGAAAGTCCATTATCTTTTTAGTGCTATGGTTTGTGATCCATTTCTTACTATATAGAATTTGAGTTATGCAATTAATTCTTCTTCTTTTAAAATTCTTATCTCTCAATGGAATGACTTTTTTGCCTGGGACCCCAGCTTTCTTAAATCTAAATTTGTTCTCTCCCTACCCCACTACCACCTTCTTAATAACTACATAACTAGCTACACTTCTCAGCAGGTACTTGGCTAATTAAAATCCCCTGATGAGAGCAATATAGAAGGAATCAAAGTATAAAAAGAATAGTTTTAGAAACTGCTTCTACCTTAGCTCTTACACTTTCATCTCCTTCTCTAGTTAATTTTTTTCACTTTTAAACTTTGTATAATAACTCAAAAAACCAATTTCTCTTCAAGTGCTAATGAAGAAGAATCATATCGATTTTGTATGATAACCCAACAAACATAAACTCTGTCCTTGGTATGTACCTCATATATTGGCAGGTTCTGGGATGATATGAGCTAATATCATCCTTCTGTAAAGGATGTATCTTGTTTTTTAGCATTTGCCATTTGATTCAATATTTTTATATCTGTGGGATCATATAAAAATATAATTTAAGAGTAGGACCTTAAAGATCTTCTACTCCAACCCCATCATTTTACTAATGTGAGAAACTGATGCCAAGGGAAGTTAATTTACTTGACCAAGATCACCAAATAAGCAAAAGGTTGAAAGGTGGAAAGCAAAAGGTAATTTAAACTTGAAACAATATTTCCCAATCCAACAATATTTTTAGCTACACACACACACACACACACACACACACACACACACACACTATTTAGGACCTGAAAATTATTTAGGATCTGTTCATATATTCTTTTTCCCTGGGGGTCTGAAAATGATTTTAGCAAGTTCCATTGGACCTTAGGATAACTGAACAATAACTGATAAGTGATTTAAAGCTAGAAGGGTCTTTCAATATCTTCTAATTCAATGACCTCTTTTCATATATGTGGAAAATGAGGACCAAAGCATTTACAACTTTTCAAAAGTCACACAAGATGCAAATCAAGGTCCTTTGACTCTAAGTTCTGGACTCTTTACTTCCCTGCATCTTCTTGTTCTTTTTGTGCTTGTGTGTGTGTGTGTTTGAGGCAAAAAAAAAAAAAAAGGACTTAAGTGACTTGTCCAGGATCCCATAACTAGTAAGTGTTAAGTGTCTGAAGCTGGATTTGAACTCATATCCTCCTGACTCCAGGACTGGTGCTCTATCCACTGCACCATTCTACATGCCCTTGCATTGCCTCTTCTTTAAGAAAATATGGATATTTCTCTAATTTTGTTCAATTTGTTATATAAAACTTATCTTTTAAGATGGTTTAATAATAGCAAAGGAAAAAAAAAAAAAGAAACATTCCCTGCCTGATAGAATGAACCTAATATGCCAAAAGATCAAAAGATTATAGCTTGTTTTCTGAAGACTTCAAAATTATTCATAGTGAGTTGCCTTTTGAATTCTCTCCCATTAGTTCCTCCAACACTCATCCTCTTTTCATAGTTCATATAGTTATAAGAATTCATGGCTAAATGGATTTCTGATTTTTTATAAAGGCAAATTTAATTTTTAAATTGAATCTTGTGAAAATAAAGGAGTAAATATTTCTATTACTTAGAGCCAGTGGCCAGAAGTAGCAAGGCAATGAATAATAAGAGTCAATGAGCACTGAACATTCAAACATAAAATGGGAAGGGAGGGAGGTAATTTTACAAAACAATGAAATTATCACAATTAAAGACCTTTTCTGTATGTATCTATAATAATAACACAAAGTTAATATCATCTAATATGTTATACTTCCTTCAAACCAAGAAAACTATAGAATTTGACTGAAATTCTATTAATTCTTGTGGAAAAAACAAACATCTCAATAAGACTGGTTAGGTTCAATCAATGCTTGCTGGAATTCCATAGACTTGTATTAATAGAATAGCAGTTTTGTGTTGCAATTCCTAAGTTTTCAATTTACCAAACTGATCATAACTGATAATAATGCATCATATTATATTATATTATAAATATTCATGCAAAATTTATTTCATATTTCTCTATTGCTGCTTATGTTTGTAAATTATATGCTTATGTGTTATATAAATCATGGTATTTTTATTTTTGTTAAAATTGTTTCAGTTATGTCCAATTCTTAGTGATCCCACTTATGATTTTCTTGGAAAAGATACTAGTAAGTACTTGGCATTTTCTTTTTCAGATCATTTTATGTATGGGGAAACCGAGGCAAACAAAGTTAAGTAATTTGTTAAGTGATACTAGTTATATAACTAGTATCTAATGTCAAATTTAAACTCAGCTTTTCATGTCCCTGTGCCTGACACTATACCAACTGTCTACTTAGCTGTCCTGAAAGTTTTATTTTCATATTGATATGAAAATGAACATGACAATGAAATTGAGTAAAATTTCACCAAGGAGAAATTGGGTGAAATCTTAAGTATGGCAAGTTAGAAATAAGGCTCTGTTTCAGGCTCTGATACTCCTATTTGTTAGCTTCTTTCCAGGCTCTTTCTCTCTTCAGAGACCATTACCTGAAAAAGAATCTGGAATAGGATTTATTCTTTCTCACACCTGGAAACCCAAAGAAGAGCTGTTCTCCAAAACCCAAGTAGTAGTCACTAAACAAATCTTAATTTATTTTTCTTGTTATAATTACCTTCATAATTATATTACTATAAGATGTAGTATTTTTATTATTATTATAGCTTTTTATTTACAAGTTATATGTATGGGTAATTTTTCAGCATTGACAAATGCCAAACCTTTTGTTCCAGTTTTTCCCCTCCTTCCCCCCATCCCCTTCCCCAGATGTCCCTAGATGACCAATAAATGTTAAATATGTTAAAGTATAAATTAAATACAATATAAGTATACATGTCCAAACAGTTATTTTGATGTACAAAAAGAATCAGACTTTAAAATAGTGTAGCCTGTGAAGGAAATCAAAAATGCAGGTGGACAAAAATAGAGGGATTGGGAATTCTGTATAATGTTTCATAGTCATCTCCCAGAGTTCTTTCTCTGGGTGTAGCTGGTTCAATTCATTACTGCTCTATTGGAACTGATTTGGTTCATCTCATTGCTGGAGATGGCCACATCCATCAGAATTGATCATCATATAGTATTGTTGTTGAAGTATATAATGATCTCCTGGTCCTGCTCATTTCACTCAGCATCAATTACCTTCATTATAAAGGTCATTTTTTTTTTTGAAGAACATTTCTCTTTTATGTCTGATCTAATATACTTGAAAAAAAGGAATTGAAATGAAATAATGCACCAGTTAATTGTCTTGCTTATATAAATATAAAATCCCAAAACTAAATTCTTTTTAAAGATACAGACCACCTCTTTTTCTAAAATACTCCATAAATCTTCAACCCCTTTTATCTTCATTTGCAACCTCTTACTCTACAAACTTAATAGACTTCAGCTAGAACCCTTTCCACAATAAAAAAACTACTTTCATTCATGAATCTTTATACTTCTTATTTTTCTTTAAACTCCATTCACTTACTGATTCATTAATTACATTCCCATGTCTTCAAATTCAAATAAAAGAATATTTCTTTCCGGAACAGCATACAGGAACATGTCAGATTTTTTAAAATGGAATTTTCTTCCTGATTTTATTTTCCTTCCAACATCAAGAAATTGGAGGAGAATAAGATAATAAAACTTCCAAAAGAAGAAATCAAAGTTATCTTTTTTATTATCTAGTTTTTTCTGTCATACCCAACTCTTCATGATTTCATTTGAGTTTTCCTGGCATGAAAATAGAGTGATTTTTTATTTCCTTCTCCAGGTCATTTTACAGATGAGGAAGTGAGGCAAGAGGTTAAATGACTTGCCCATGTACAATATATCTTAGGCTATTTTTGAACTCAAGGTGAGTCTTCCTTACTCCAGGCATGACACTCTATTATTCACTGTGCCACCTAATTGTATGAAAAAAAAATTCTCTAAATCATTAGTGATCAGAGAAATGCAAATTTATGTAACTCTGAGGTATTACTATACATCTATCAGATTGACTAATATAACTATAAAAGAAAAACATGTATTGAAAATTGTGATACTAATGCAAAGTTGGTAATTATAAACTGATACAATCATTTTAGAAAGCAATTTGAAATTATGATAAATGGCATGATATATTGGTCTATACCTAGTTTCTGTCAAATTGCTCCCTAGTTCTTCCTGTAGTTTTTGTCAAAAAGTGAATTTTTGTCTCAAAAGTGTGGATCTTTGAGTTTATCAAACACGAGATTACTATTGTCATTTACCACTGTATATTGTATTTGCAATTTATTCAACTGATTCACCTTTCTATTTCTTATACAGTCCCAGACATTTCATGTGTACCACATAATAATGAAATTAAGATCTACTACTTCTAGATCACTTTCCATCACATTTTCTTTTCATTGATTCCTTTGATTTCTTGATTTTTTGGGTCTTTCAGATGAATTTTATTATTGGTTTTTCTAGCTCCATAAAATAATTATTGGTAATTTGACTGATATAGTGCTAAATAAGTAAATACTTTTAGATAGATCAATATTATATTAATGTGGCCTATCCAAAATCAGTTAATATTTCTCCAGTCATTTAGATCTGATTTTATTTGTGTGAACACTGTTTCTAATTATCTTCAGATAGTTCCTACATTTGTCTTGGCAAGTAGAATCCCAAACATTTTATTTTTGTACAATTATTTTATGTAGAATTTGCATTTCTATTTCATCCAGCTGGACATTCTTGGTAATATATAGAAATGTTCTCCATATTCATTTTTGAAAGTGTCTAGAAACACTTCTCTTTATTTTTTGGAATAAAAATATGTATTGTGTAGGAATTGCTTTTCTACTTTTCTTTGCTCATTAAGAATTTCTTAGAAGCCCACATTTAAAAACAAATTGAAATGTGAGCAGTAATATGGTTTCATATAAAAACACTTCATATACAGATAACTTTAAAGGTTTAAAGTATCTTTTCCATAAAAAAATTATGATGTAGGCTGTGTTGTTATTATTTCTTCTAGTTATAAGATAAAATATAAACAGGATTAGAGAACTTAGATGATTTCCCCATGATTGTTAGTACCATAGTACTTCAAGTATATTGATTTTCATCTACACTCATGAGCAAAATTATAATTTAATTTTTAAATATATTAACCTTATTCAGGTAACTAAGAAACTTGAGCCAGACCATTTCACTTTTTGTCTTTACCATAATTTAATCTGGTCGTAAATATTTGATCCCTTTAATTTGGCCATGTCACAAACTGTCTATTGAATATACCATTTATCAAATTAAGAGACAAATGAATTTGCCCCCCTCTCTCAACCCCATCTTCAGTCCCTTTTCTACTGTAAAAACAATGTATGTATGTTAATTTTCAGAAAACTTCTCTGCACCCTTGTACTATTCCCTAAGTGAGCTATGTTGGCAATGCTTGGAGATGATTTCTCATCACAGATCATGATTAGAAAACAAGTATTCTTCAATTTCACAATATAAATCTCCAGATTTTTTTAGAAAATGAGCAACAACTATCTATATAGAATTTCTATTTGCTCTAGTTTTTTAAATAGATATGTGATTCAACAAGGATAAACTGAGTTTATTTTATATGTAGAAATGTAAACCATATATTTAAGATTGATATCAATAATTGGGTAATTCAAAAGAAAGGATGGGGCATAGCTAAGTATGATCTAACTCTGAAAAGCAAAACTGTCTAGGAAAGGCTAAAATAGTAATTACTATATATGAATGAGGTACAGAGAAAGAACTGACAGAGAGATATTAAAGAAGGGAGGAGAACTAGTAGTTCTGAAAACCTACACACGTAAGGAGTATGTTAAATAGGGAACAAAACATATATACATACAAACATGTGTATTTATGCTTAGCTGTAACCTGCTTGAGGAGGAAAGGAGAATGAAAGGGAGAAAAGAGAATAAAGTAAATAGTACACAGAAGAGAATAAAAGAATAACCTACAAGGAAGCAAAGAAAAGATGGACAGTCATAAATATAATGACTTCTATAATAACATATTCTTTTTAAAATGGAAATTTTTTTCACATATATTGAATCATCCCTAACTTTCTTCTGGGCATATGATGATATTTTGTTTTGTTTTATTTTCCCTTTTCTTTCTTTTTCTTTTCTTTTTCTCATTTTGTATTTAGTTTTAAATAGTTTGTATTTAGTTTTAAATTTAAATTTAAATTTAGTTTTAAATATTTTTTAAAATAGATATGCAATACATGATTTTAATACATGTAAGAAGACACAAACATCAACTTTAGCCAGGAGTTCCTTACAATCTTTATTTGTTGTATAGAATGGTTGCCTAGAGTCCATTTTCTATTTGAGGATAGATGTATAGGAACTAAAATGTGATTCATTCATTTTGTAAGAAATTTGTGATACTGCTTTCTTCCCTTCTATGTTCTCATTATTATATTTACCTATCAAAACAGATTGAATTCTGTTGGCAAAATACCAACAGCTATCTCAAATTTATATTGTTCACTTTAGCACTTCTGCTAGACTGAGGTCATGAAGATTTTGGTTGCTCAAATTCATATAAATGGTGTCTTTACCAGACTTATTTTGGACTCTCTTCTTAGATCCTTTAAGTTCAATGCTAAAGATGAAATGGATTGTAAAGGAAAGTTAGGTTGGGGTTTTTTGTTTGTTTATTTTTTTTGTTTGGTTTGCTTTGGCTTTAATTTCAAAGTAGAAAATGGGGAGTAGAGCCAAATTAGTGAAGAAAAGGCAGCAACTCACTTGAGGGCTCCCTAAAATCCTTTGAAATAATGCCATAAAACAATTTTTAGAATTGCAAAACCCACAAAAGAATGGAGTGAGATAATTTTCCAGGCAAAGAAAACATAGAATGTCATCAGAAAAGATCTATTGCACCTGGGTGAAAGTGGAGCATACTCATGTACAAGCTCTGCCCCTTAAAGAGACAAGGCCTCTCAGCAAAACAGGAACAGAATATAAAAGTTGCATGACATAAAATATACCCTCACAAATCATCAACATTTCTATATATTACTGACAAAATCCAGCCATAAGCGATACAAAGAGAAATTCCATTTAAAATAATTGCAGACAAAATAAAAACCATCAAGACAAATCCAGGAACTATATGAACACAATTGCAAAACACTTCTCACACAAATAAAGACATATTTAAACAATTGGGAAAATATTAGTTGCTCACAGTTAGGCCAGGCTAACAAAATAAAAATGACAATTCTTCCTAAATTTGCCTACTTGTTCACTATCATACCAATCAAATGGCCAAAAATAATTATTTTATAGAGCGAAAAAATATAACAACAAAATTCATCTGGAAGAACAAAAAGTCAAGAATAACAAGGAAATTAGTGAAAAAAAAAATACTGGATGGTGGCCCAGCAGTGCCAAACCTAAAAGTCTTTTATAAAGCAGCAGTCATCAAAAATTAACTAAGAAACTGAGTGGTGGATCAATGAAATAGGTTAGATACACATGACACAATGATTATAATAATCCAGTATTTGATAAACGCTCAAACGTCTGGGATAAGAACTCACTATTTCACAAAAATTGTTGGGAAAACTGGAAAACAATAGACCTACATCTCACTAACCATACCAAAATAAAGTCAAAATGAGTACATCATTTGGGCATAAAGGGTGATACCATAAGCAAATTAGGAGAGCAAGGGTTAGGTTTTTTGTTTTGTTTTGTTTTTTAATCAGGTCTTTGAAAAAGGGAGAAATTTATGGTCAAAGAAGAACTAGAGAACATTATGAAATGCAAAATAATTAACTTTGATGCACAAACAAAACCAAAACAAACAAAATTAAAAGGGAATCACAAATCTGGGGAAAATATTTTTTATAGCCAGTGTTTCTGAAATTTCTAAAATATATAGAGAACTGTCAAATTTGTAAGAAAACAACGTATTCCCCAATTAATCAGTGATCAAAGGAAACAGATGATTTTCAAGTGAGGAAATTAAAGCCATCTAGAATCATATGAAATAATGCTCTAAATCACTAATGATTAAAGAAATGCAAATTTAAACAATTCTAAGATACCACCTCACACTTCTCAGATTGTCTAATGTAGAGGGCTGAAATTCTGAAAAGGTGTACTTGAATCAGACAGCAGAGCACTTAAAGCTAAGTACCTACTCAATGTGAGAGAATGGTTCTATAAGCATATACTTAGAGAATATGGTAATGTGATGGCTTTCCTCACCATTGGTGCTTGCTGAATGTGTGGTAGTGAGGTAATTATAGGGAAGAATTGAGGGACAGAGGTCAGGGTCACTCGGCTGCAGGATGAGGAGGAGAGAACCTGGAGAGTCTGGATTCCATAATCCAGGATACATCTTTGGCAAGCCACATGGCAGCCTTCCTGCCTCCTTTACTTCTCCCTCTAAAGACCAAGTACTTTGACTGATCAGAACTCTGACTGATCCTGAGGCCCTCCAGAGTTAGTTGGGACTTTACAATCTAAGATGACAAGAAAAGATAATGATAAATGTTAGAAAGGAAATGAGAAAACTGGGACACTAATACATTGTTGGTGGTGTTGTGAAAGGATGCAACTATTTTAGAGAGTAATTTGAAACTATGTGCAAAGATTATCAAATTGGGCATATCATTTGATCCAGCAGTGCCATTATTAGATCAATATCACAAAGAGATGATGAAAGATGGAAAAGGATCCACATGTGCAAAAATGTTTGTAGCAGCTCTTTTTGTGGGGCAAAGAATTAAAAAAAAATAGGAGGGCAAGATGAAAGGGAAAAGAAAATAGCATAAATGATGGACAGGCTGGAGAGAAATAGCAATAGTATCTCTGAAAAATAAAAGTTTGAAGCAAGTTTCTCTGATAAAGGTCCCATTTCTCAAACACATGGAAAATTTAATCAAATTTATAAAAATAACCACTCCCCATTTGATAAAAGATGACAATATATGGGCAGTTTTCAGATAAAGTAACCAAAACTATCTATAGCCTTTTAACAAACAAATGCTCTTGATTGAATGCTATGAATTGGAGAAATGTAAAACAAAACAATTCTGAGGTACTACCCTCCAACCTATTGGATTAGCTAATATATCAGAAAACAAAAATGAGAAATGTTGGAGGGGATGTGGGAAAATGAGACATTAATGTACTTTTGGTGGTTTGTGAACTAATCAAAACATTCCACAGAGCAATTTGAAACTATACCCAAATGGTTCTAATACCACATATACTCTTTGACTTAGCAATATCACTAGAAGGTCTGTATCTTAAGAGAAATTTTTTTTTAAAAAAGGAAAAGAATTTATATGTACAAAAATATTTATAGCAGCTCTTTTCTAGTAGCAAAGAATTAGAAATTGATAGGATGCCCATTCACAGGGGAATGAATGAACAAACTGTAACATGTAGTATAATGGAATATTATTGTTTTATAAGAAATGATGATCAGGATGTTCTTAGAAAAAACCTAAAAGACTTATATGAAACAATGCAAAATGAAGTGTAGTATGTACAGAGTAATGGGAAAATTGAAAGATAATCATCTATGAATAAATAAACTGTTCTCAGCAATACAATGATCCAAGTAAACTGTGCAGGATTTATAATGAAATTTATGTTATCTGTTCCTCAGAAAAAGAATTGATGGTGTGTGAATACATTAAAGCATTACAAAAATTAGAGAAGACTTTGGGAAATGATTCAACATCTCTTGAGCACAGTTTACTAAATTCCATGATTCTATGAGTATATTTACTCTATTTCTGTACATGTTAACCTTGAAAGAAGTTAAGATCTTATAAAGTAATCACTGCATTTTTGGGGTCTTTGTATCATAAACACCTATAACAGCACTTGTTTAAGGGTAAGTAGTAAATACATAATTAATTTGCCCTGCACTTTTTTAATTTTCTGTAAAATAGAACAGGGAAATATGGAACCTCTGGATCTGGGGATAAACATGAAGATGTTTAGGACTTATTTCTCTTCTTACCATCACCACCACCACCCACTACCATCACGATCTTTCATCATTCACTTAGAACTTCACAGAAACTATACATATTTTATTACCCTTTAAGCAAAATAGATCCCATTGTATTAATATAATTTATATAGAGATCATTAGACTAAGAAAAAATCAGAATTTTCTTTTTACCTTTAGAACATTTTAACATATTTAGGTCAATATGACCATCTGCTCATTTATTTTAACCTGGGATTCAAAAAGAAAAAAAATCTCATTTATTTTATGCTCATTATTTACTGTAACCTCCAAGAGGTTGTTCTAAAAGCTGTTATTGCTGCTGTGAATCATCTCTATAATACTGAATTATCTTTTTTGTTGAAAGAGTTTCCCTGATAACAATTGTTTACAAAAAACGACAAAAGCATCTTAGTCATACAAAATTAAGCTATTGTGAGTCAATAAACTTATTATGAAAAGATGAGGAAAAAATAACAAAGGTTCAAAATAGAAGACATGAATCTTATTTCTAGACCTAGCCACAATTAGTTGTTTTGAGTAAGTTTTCCTTTACCTCACTACATCTCAAGTAGAGAGGAGCATAAATAGGTGGTACAGTGAAGGGAGAACTGGGAGTAGAGTGAGGAAGATTCTCCTTCTTGAATTCAAATCTGGCCTCAGATACTTATTAGCTATGTCACCCTGGCAGATCACTTAATCCTGTTTGCTTCAGCTTCCACATCTGTAAAATGAGTTGTAGAAGGAAATGACAAACCACTATAGTATCTCTGCTAAGAAAACTCCATATCAGGTCACAAATTGTCAGGCTCAACTGAAAAATGATTGAACAACAAGAAAATAATAATCATTATTCCTAGATTCCTCCAAGTGCCAGTTAAATCCCTACAGAAAGTCCGTCCCAATTCTCCTTAATTTTAGTGCCTATCAACTATAGATTAGTTCCAATTTATCCTGTATAAAGCATGTTTCTTCATAGGTATTTGTATTATGTATGCTTCTCTCTGTATCTCAGTGCACTTTTTGTGGGGCAAAGAATTAAAAAAATAGAAGGGCAAGGTGAAAGGAAAAAGAAAATGGCATAAATGGGGGACAGGATGGAGAATAAGCACTTTTAATAAATGCTTATTGACTGAATGTCTACCTCAAATAGGTACTGAACAGGTAACTTGAGAGAATAGAAGTAACAGGACTTATCAAAGTTAAACAATATATGCAAAATATCAGGAAGGTAATATTGGGGGGAAGGAGTTCCTGTAACTGTTAATAGCCTTCTCAAAAGTATTTTCAGAATATGTACCTTATGTCATTTTCTTCAAATGATGATTACTGTAAAGTCTAGACTGTGGCCTTTTGTATTGCGTATGTGTTGAAACCCACACATCCTTCTAAAATCGATTCAAGAAGATTCATGGTTTTGTGGGATATTAAAGAAGGACTGTGGTAGTTGATTTGTTTATTCTCCACTGAAAAGCTTGCCATTATGCTACCTCATATACAGGAGAAACATTTATTTAGTAGAATATTTCAGAATTGAATATAAACATTCCATCCATCGTCCTTGTATGATTCCTTCAAGATGTTGCTGTCTATATTCATCATTTATGGAATAATGGTCTTCACGCATTTTCTAGGGGATATAAGCTATTTCAGGTATTTTCAAAATTGAAATGTGCATACTGATGACGAAGCTTTTGTTATCTTTCTTGCTTCTAAATGTTCACTTCCTTAAACTTGTCTGGCTCCCTGGCCTTGCATTATTCCAATTCTCACAGTTTAGAAACTGACCTTGTACTTGTAGATTTGGAGTCATTGAAGGCTCTAGAAACAATCTGACCTCAAATGAGGAAATTTTAAGAAGCCCTAGAGTCACAGCAACATGATTCATTATTATTACAGCCAATCTGGATATTCTATTCTGATGATCCAGAGAAGTTCCAATAGTAAGGCTCTAGATGTGTTTTGTGCCTGTTTGTCCAGATGCTTAGTTCTTCTGAGGTTAAAGTTCTGTCTTATGACTGTTCATTACTTTAGGAACTGAAGTGTTCATTTTCAACCCAAGTATCCCTTTCTGGGTTACATTTATCTATTGCAAGACATCCTTAATGTCAATTCCAGGCAGAATTTATACCTATTCACTTTAAAGTTTTCCTGAAGCTATGCTCCTTAAACCTGCCAAGGCATGATAATATCTATTTTTCTGAATACCCTCTGGTTATCTGATCTTCCTCACATGTATGTTAAGTTCTGATACATAATTAAAAATACCATCTTTCAAAATTAAGTCCAAATAAATTCATTTAAGATATTTATATTTTGTAATGATTTAAAATTTTAAAATTAATATGTATGGATTAGGAGGATAAACCTTAGCAGTTTATTTGTCATCAGTCATCCAATTCATCCCTCTAAAACAAGAATCCTAGTTATAGCATCCTGAAGGAATGGCCACCCAATCTCTGATTGTCTGCTCCCAATGACAGGAAACTCATTACTGACACATGGAGAATTTTCAATTCCTTAAAAAAAATACTTTTAATATTCTATTCCTTGTTTTTTTATTTGGATATTTCATATCTTTATAGATGATTTTTATTTAAGGTTTCAGTTTTACTTATTGATCCTTTCAAATTTGTTGATCTCAGGACTCTTCATTTTTCATTTTTTTAAAATGCTAACTATTAAAAATGTTTTGTTGTTATCATTGTTCTGAATTCTAAATTCTATTTTTCCTCTTTTCTCCTCCTCGAGACAATAAGCAATCTAGTAAAGGTTATAAATGTGCAATCGTGTAAAACATTTCCATATTAGCTATTTTGTGAAAAAAAATGAACAAAGCAAAAAAAGAGAGAAAACAAGAAAGAAAATGAAAAATAATATGTTTCAATTTGTATTCAAATACCTTAAGTTCTTTATCTAGAGGCAGATAACATTTTTCTTCATAATATCCTTGGAATTGTCTTATATTAATTTATTTCTAAGAATGGCTAAGTCATTCACTTCTTAATTTTTAATGAATCTCCATATTTGAATTATGTATTTTTTATAATTTTTCTCTGGGGGTAAGCAATTTAAGATGTAGAATAAGTAGACTTTACTTGAGGATTTTCTAGTAGTCATAAATCAACTTTAAAGACTAATTTTAAAAATCTATTTTGTCAATTATTTTTTCTTTTCAATATTCTTTACATATAATTTTAGCTTATAGTACTCCTACATATTGGACTAATAAAAAATATCCATAATGAAGAAAGATTGATCTTGAGAGAAAGTAAACTATCCAACTTTTGTTCTGTAAAGTTTTCTATTATCTTTGAATATGCAAATGATGATATTGACCCATCAAGTTTTGACAATGTCATTTATTGTTCTAGTGTTAGGGGCAAATTTACCTGAAATCTATACTATTACCTCTGATTAACAAATAGCAAGCCTTTAGAAGTGACCTGATTGGTAATAAGGATCCTATCATTAGTCAGCCATTGATCAAAATAGTTTATAAGGAAGAAACCAACTACTCTGATTTCATAAAAATGATATCCTACCAATCTGAGCTATCTTCCACATTAAAACACACAAAAAAATACCCTAATAGCACATTAGGTTTACTGAGGAAAAGATGAAAGAATTTAAAATATTTATCTCTTTATAAAAAATTTCATTTCATTGAAGATAAATATCAGTGTTAGGAAACATTGAGAAATAGGATTTTGGAAGGGTACTACCAACTTGGAAGATAAACTTTGCATTCAGCATCTGAATATTCTAACTCTATTAAGAATAAATAATCATAAAATTTTTCAAAATAATTAACAAAAAAGTCAATCCAAAATTCATCATTCAATCCATTTAGTACCCAATTCCAGCAAGGAATTAATGTAGTCAAAAGTAAAATATGTAGTATAAATTAAATAATAACTTGTATTCTTATAAATTTGACTCAGTTTTCTGTACATTTTAGAATGAGGTCTTTATCAGCAATATTAATGATAAAACTGGTTTCCCAGATTTATGATTTTTTTCTAATTTTGGTTGCACTGGGTCAGTATTTTATTCAACTCTTAATCTGAATAATTTATATTTTTGTAATTATTCATAAATTTCAGTTAGATTGTCAGAATTATTGACAAATAGTTAGGCAAAATGACTCCTAATTATTGTTTTAATTTCCTCTTCATTTGGTGATAAAAGTACCATTTTCATTTTGGTTCTGGTAATTTGGTTTTCTTCTTTCTTTTTTTAAGTCAAATTAAGCAAAGGTTTATCTATTTTATTGATTTTTTTTCATAAATCCAGCTTTGAGTTTTATTATTTATTAAATTATTATTAAATAGTATACTTATTTTCAACTGTATTAATTTCTTCTCTGATTTCCAGAATTTCTAATTTGGTGTTTAAATGGGGATTTTTCATTTATTCTTTTTCTAACTTTTTTAGTTGTATGCCAATTCATTAATCTCCTCATTCTCTATTTAATTCATGTAAGATTTTAGAGATATAAACTATCTAAGAACTGTTTTCACCACAGTCCATAGATTTTGGTACCTTTGTCTCATTATTGTCATTATCTTTGATGAAATTAGTTTTTAGCCTATCTTTCCAAGGCCCTTTATTATGTGTAATTTTCATTGCATTATGATCTGAAAAAATTTTGCACTTCATATGTCTGCTTTTCTGAATTTTATTTTGATGTTTTTATGCCCTAATACATGATCAATTTTTTCTATAAGTACCATGGACTGCTAAGTAAAAAAGAAATATTCATTTCTATCTCCATCCAATTTTCTCCAGGGGTCTAACAAAACTAACTTTTCTAAAACTCTATTCACTTCCTTAATTTTCTTCTTCTTTTGTGCTTAGATTTATTTAGTTCTGAGATAGGGAAGTTGATAATGAGAAGTCCCCCATTAATATAGCTTTGCTGTTTATTTCTTCCTGTAACTCACATCTCCTCTAAGAAATTGGATGCTATACCAGTTGGTGTATATATGTTTAGTAATTATATCCTTAATTGTCTATCTTTTATCAATATGTACTTTCCTTCTTTATCTCTTTTAATTAGATCTATTTTTACTTTTGCTTTGTCTGAGACCATAATTACTACATCCCTACTCTTTTTTTCTTCAACTAAACATGATATATTGTTCTTTAGTCTTTTTAGCTAAAAAAGCTAAAAAGCTAAAGCTAAAAAGACTTTACTTTGTGTGTATTTCTCTGCTTCAAATGTTTCTTGTAAACACAATATTGTAGGATTCTGATTTTTAATCCACTCTACTATCCTCTTTCATTTTATTGAAGAGTTCATCCTATTTATATTCATAGTCATAATCAGCAACTATGTATTTCTGTACATTTTTTTTGCATCCATCTATATTTTTTCTCTCTTTTTTCCTCTGTTCCTTTTCACCAGTGCTTTGCTTCTGATCACTGCCTCTCTCAAACTGCTATCCCTTCTCTTTCACCTTCCCCCTACTACTTCTGCCCTCTGTTCTATGATTTATCTCCCATTCCTTTTACCCTTTCCCTGTAGGGTAAGACAATTCCTGTGTCAAAATAAGTATGTATATTATTCCTTTTTTAGCCAAATACAATGAGATTAAAGATCAAACAATGTTCATCCCCCTCCTTCTTTCCCTCTATTGTAATAGGTCTTTTGTATCTCTTCATGTGATGCAATTTACCTGATTTTGTCTACCTCTTTTACTTCTCCCAATACAATCTTTTTTCTACCCCTCCATTTCTTTTTATATTATCCCATCAAAGTGAATTTATTATCCACATTTTCTGTCTATGTATAGCCCTTCTAACTGTACTAATAAAGGAATTACAAGTTATCTTCCCATTTAGGGAGGTAGACAGTTTTACCTTTAAATAACACTTTTTCCTTTCCTATTTATCTTTCTATAGTTCTTTTGAGACTTGTGCTTGAAGATCAAATTTTCTGTTTTATTCTGCTCTTTTCATGAGAAGTGAACTAAAGTCCTTTATTTCATTGAATACCCATATTTTCCTCTGATAGATTATGATCAGTTTTTCTGGGTAATTAATTCTTCTTGTAATCGAAGGTCCCTTACCTTTCAGAATATCATATTTCATGCCATATTCTTTAATGTAGAAGGTGCTTCATCCTGAATGGAGATTCTTGATATTTGAATAGTTTCTTTCTGGCTGCTTGCAATATTTTCTCTTTGATTTCATAATTCTGGAATTTATCTATGATATTTGAAGTTTTCATTTGGGGATCTTTTAGGAGGTTATTAGTAGATTCTTTTGATGACTATTTTACCCTCTTTCTAGAATATTAGGGCAGTTTTCTTTGATAATTTCTTGAAAGATGCTATCCATACTTTTTTTAAACATGACTTTCAAGTAGTCCAGTAATTCTCAGATTATCTCTCCTGGATCCATTTTTCAGGTTGACTTTTTTCCAATGAGATATTTCACATTTTCTACTTTTCCCATTCTTTTCATTTTGTTTGATTCTTGATATCTCAGAGTCATTAACTACCATTTGCCCAATTCTAATTTTTAAGGAAGATTTTCTTCATTTAGCTTTTGTAAATCCTTTTCCATTTAGCTAGTACTACTTTTTAAGGAGTTCTTATCTTCAGTGGATTGTGCTTTTTAAAAAAATTGTTTTCTTCAATCAATTTTTACCTTTCCTTTTCCAAACTGTTGACTCTATTAAATTTCTTTTTCCAATTTTCTTCTACTTTTCTTATTAGACTTATTAGACCCTTCCCTACCTGTTTCATGGATATTAAAGCTGAGTTCTGCTCCCGTGGTACAGGAGGCGTCTTATTCTTGTGCTTATGCTTAAAGTCCATGGCTTTGAACACTGGAGCTTCAGGTGCCAGAGGATTGTTCTGTGGTGGAATAGCCCAGTCTAATCATTCCTGTTGTTGCATGGTTTCCAGAACTTTCAATTTGTCTTCTGTACTGGAGCTGGAGGAACCATTCCAGGTATGTTATACTGCTGGCCTGTTGAGCTAGGACTTAAAGGCCTTGGTTACTTATCTGTGCCATAGCTGAGAACTTCCTGCTGGCTTGCCCAGACACAATCAGTATTGGACTGTGCTCTGCTTTTACTCAAAGGAGACAGATATTTTCTGAAGTTCTTTCAAGTTATCTCAAGATAGAAAATTCTTGCACTCCATATTTTTGTAGATTCTGTCCCACCAAAATCCATTAAAGGCCTGTTTTAATGTTTCTAAAGAAAACTGGAGAAGGTTCAGGCAACTCCCTGGCTTCTCTCTGCTATCTAGGCTACCGCCACCACCAGAACCATTATCATCACTACCACTACCATACATAGAATTCAACAAAAGCATTTTTCTTTCATTTCAATGTGAGGAAAGTAGAAAGTTTAAGGCCAAAAAGCAAAAGAAAGAACAATTGCAAAAATGTTAGAGAGTCTTAGAATCAATTCCATTTCTGAATTCAAATCCTGGTTCTTCAATTTCCTGATTTATGACCTTGAACAATGAACTTACATCTCAGAGTCTCAATTTACTGTATTGGTTATCCAGTCAAAGAACATTTATTAAGCATTTACTTTGTAGATTCATCTGTAAAACAAGGGGACAGGACTAGATAAACTCTAATGTCCCTTCAAACTTTAAATCTATAACTATATAATATTGATTGCTTTTTTGTTTTGAATTAAATGTCTTTCTCTAGAAATTACATATAAGAATATCTTCAAATGAGATGGTGGCTAATTTTTTTTTTCTGAGACACACTTATTGAGAACCTACTATGAACTTAGCATATACCAAACTCTGTATTCACTGAGTATACATATTTGAACAAACCATGCCCAATCTCCCCTGAGGGAAAAAAGAGGAGGATAATTGTCATAAGGAGTCTGTGATTATTGCCTTTTAGGATCAGCAGTGGTACTTTTTCCTAATGTGAATATCCTGGTTATTTGCTTTTGTCTATCAATGGAGCAGAAATAGCTCAACAGCACAGTAGATGGCATCAGCAATTAAACAATGTTAGAAATCACACTGTGATGAATTCAGAGTTTGGCCAAATAAAATCAATCTTTCACAAAATACTTGAGTCAAAAATAGGAGATTTTCCTTGAACTCACACTATCCATTTAGATAATAATGATGCATATAATATTTTAGTGGGAAAAAGAAAAATGCCATTTTCCTCTTGTATTAATTTATGGCTACCAAAAAAAATCATTTTTTAAACTGACATACCACAAACCTAGTATTTATCTGAAAGAGAAAGAGAACTTAAAATAATAAAGGTGAAGACAGAAATACAGAGAAAGACCAAAATGAGACCCTGAGAAATGTAGCAAGAATAATAATTCAGTGCTAAGGCATCATTGTTCACATAGGAGCCTGGATGACTAAAGCATGAACAGGAAATAGAATGCTATTGAGAATCAGGGTGAGATGACACAAAAGAATCTGATGATAGCACTTACTGAAAGTATCATCTTGTAAGAATGATCATTTATCAGCTGGGATGGACTAAGTTTAGCAAATATACTGTACATAAGGCAATGATATAATATTGAATACATAGAAAAAATGATCTTTGCAATCAAAATATGAGAAGTCCCTAGGGTTTCCATGAAAAGCCCTTTATTTAGCTTTTCTCAACTTCTCCAAATGACTGTGCAAAACCTTCCTGGAGACAGATATTTGTGTTGTCATTCTTTGATTAAAGAGCACAACTTATTTATTTATTTTTAAAAGTCAGATGCCAAGCTTCTCTGATCTTAAAGGTCTATCTAATTTTTGGTATCCAACTGTGCTTCCTAAAAATTTTAGCAATTTTTTTCATTCATTAAATTAAAAATATTAATATGTACTTTTTAAGAGGCAAATTGGTGAAGGGCTGATCTTGGAATAAGGAAAAAATGGATTAAATTTCTGTTTCTATATGAGCTGTGTCAATTTAGTTAAATGTGCATAAAATATTTTGTTTCCAATGTTCAAGGCAAATTTTAAAACAAACTTTGAATAAAATCCAAATTGTTAGCTTTTATTGTTGGAGATTCCCCACACAAATAAAATCATGTATCAACACTGTTCTCTACTTTTGCCCTTCTAAAAATAAATATTTAGTATGACCTCAATACTATAATACATGTTAAAGTGAAAACAGGAGAGGCAAAGGGGAGTAGTAGGGATATGGGAACAGAATAGAAGATATCAGAAATGAAGAACAGTAATATCAGAATATCTTCCAATACCCTATCCATGATAGTTCAAGATTTAGCTGAAAATGAAAAAATCATGGAGCTGACCTCATAACTTTCCTTATGAGTATTTGTAGCCTTTATTTCTAAAAATAAGTCCCACTCAGCAATGACTTTTATCAAGAATCCTCACTTAAATCCGATTCACTCACAAATGAAAATATCACTCATGATGCCATCAATCCTCTTCAAAAATGAAGGACTAAAAAAACACGAAGGAACCCACTAATAAGGCTAGTATAATAATGCAATGCAAAAGGCCAAGTGTGAGTTTGGCTGTTGCCTGAAGTGTCACAGGTCATGGTGGCATATAATTAAACAGGAATATAGAATTAAAGCAAGGAAAAGAGATGGATCTTAAACTAATACTTGAATAAAACATATAGCTTCAACTAGAAGAGGAGAAGTAGCTACATGAACAAAGGTATATAAAGGATATAAAGAATATATTCATATAATATGACAAAACAACTGGATTAGCTAGAGCAGAAGACTAGTGTTGGGGACTAGTGAGATAACAGGCACACTCGATAGGAACAATCAGTGAACATTGATTTTGATATTGATTAATATTGGATAGTTAATCTAGAATGCCAAGAAGTATTATAGTTCCATGGAAAGAGTGTTGACTTTACAATTAGAAAGAATTGGAGTTTGAACTTCCAGCTCTAAGCCTTACTAGTTGTATAATACTAGGAAAAAATATTCCTTATTCTTAATCTCCATTTCCTTATTATAAAGTAGAGATAAAAATGACCTATAGAACTAGCCTAAAAAATATGTGTAACATATATTTTAGACATTGAAGCACTATACAAAGACTAATTATCATTGTTAATGATTTGATCTGATAGCCAATAAGAACCCATTATGCTTCCTTTAGTAGAGAGTGATATGATGAAAGTGGCATTTAAAGAAGATTTATCTGGCAGCCTACTTGGCACTCTACTTATTGTAATGAATAAGAAGCATGTTATTAATTAATATTAATTTCTAAATGATTAACTCAAGAATAATTAAACAAAAAATTCTCATTTGGGAAATCCTCAAGCTTCATAAATTAGAAATACCTTGGCAAAGTGGGAAATATTTGATCATGCTCCAGGCCTGTGTAAATAATCAAGACCTCATTCTCTATTCATTAGGTTCATTTTTCATGAATGATCTTCACAACAAATGCTCATATCATGATTCTAACCTAACTAAAAATTAAGCAAAATCCAAACTCACCATAACTTACTGCTTCCCAATGCTTTGTGCAGAATTAAATATACACCGTCTTAGTGGGATGGGTATGTGTACTTGCAAAAATGAGCAATTAAGGGGAAATAATTTAGCTGAATAAACAAACACATTAATTACTTTAAAATGTGAAGCAATCTTATGAATTCTTCATATTAAAATTAAAGTTGGACTCTTTGCAAGAGTGAGCCACTGAAGCAATTTTAAGTCTGACTGGTTGCCTCACCTTTAGAGAAAATATCAGGGAAGCATATGCTTGAAAACAGAAGTCAATTACTCTGATTTTGCTAAAGATCTTGATCTAAAAAGAACCTCTGTACCCTCCTCCAATCACCATCCTCCATCCCCTTAAAAAATTTGGTCTCCTTGCCACCATCTTTATATGATCTGTTCCCTATAATAACCCCTTACCCCCAAGTGTAAAATCTAAGGCAATTGTTTCAATTTCCCAATTCTTAGACTCAGGAAAAAAAAATATTAGTTTTAGATAGATCTTTTTTTCCTCCAATACTTTCCAGCTAAATAAAGTCTGCAAATCATCAAACATTTTTAAACTCACAATCCAGGAATTATATTATCTACTGAATCTTCTCAAGAATCATAGAGACACCAAAGAGCTAAGAAATTATGGATGGTTTTGTACTACAATAATAATAAAGACCAATGCAACACACCAGACTGCACTAGGACTGCACCACACTGCATCTACCACTAAGATTTACATGGGAAGCATTGAAGGTAAAAATTATCATTCATTTCTGATAAACAATACGCTGTCAGACAAAATAAAAGACCTTAGGATCAAGAAACCAACATATTTTAGAGAGTCAATAGACCCTTTATATATAGAATATAACATTCATATGCCATTAAACCCAAGAAAAGCTCAAGATCTAACTAGTGATTCAAAAACTATATGAATCTGTGAAAATCCAACAATACGTGCCAATGAATAGATGTATAGATGAACAGATAAATAGACAGGAAGAAACAGAGATATCAAAATTTCTATATAAATAATTTTCTTTGATTCAAGAGGAATGACCCCAAGTGCACTGAATGGACCCCAACTTTCCATGACCTCACTGATGTTACAAGAATCATGGATAGATGATAGTGAGACATAATTTATAAATGAGTAACACTTTCAGTCTATAGAGGAACCCAGTTCAGTGAGGTCAAAGATCCATTTTATGGCTATTATTTCACAATAGCTCCTACTCAAGTTTCTTTATCCTACTCCTTCCCCTATCTCTCCCAAAAGGCTATGTGGAATATGCAAAATTAATATTTAAGTGAAATGAGATTGATCTTCAAATTGAAATAATGGTACTTTTCTAGTGCTATGAAGCTAGAAGCTCTCAGGGGTCACATCTGAATTCTGACCTTCCTAAGAGTTTTATTAAATATTTACCACAAAAGATAAAATAGAAATATAAATAATCAGAAGTCCTTGGAATAAAATCTACTCATGCAAGACTAATTTGATGAATTTTTGGAGCAGGCATTGCTCAAAGTTGTACGTGTTATGGGAAGTCACTGAAAGGTCCTGAAATGCACAAATCATCTCCATTTTAGGCTGCCAAAATTTTAGGAATTCCATTCTAAGACCAAGAATCCTTTCATTCATGAATCTGCAAAAGTTATGCCCAAGTTCTTGAATGTGATTCAGAATATTTTACCTCAATAAATTATACCTCTTAATACCAATTTAAAATATTGACTTTTACTAACCAATAAGAAAACATGCCTATTTCAAAGTAATGCCCTTTAATGAAAAAATAGAGTAATAAAAAAGTAGAAATTTATGAAACTATTTCTAGCCATATGGAAAGTTGCGCCTAGTCATTATTTATCAGAGAAATTCAAATTAAGACAACTCTGAGATACCACTACACACCTCTCAGATTGGTTAGGAGGACAGAAAAAGATAATGCTGAATGTTGGAGGGGATGTGGGAAAACTGGGACACTAATACATTGTCAGTAGAATTGTGAATACATCCAGCCATTCTGGAGAATGATTTGGAACTATGCTCAAAAAGTTATCAAACTGTGCATACCTTTTGATCCAGCAGTGTTACTACTAGACTTTTATCCCAAAGAGATTTTAAAGAAGGGAAAGGGACCTGTATGTGCACGAATGTTTGTGGCAGCCCTCTTTGTAGTAGCCAGAATCTGGAAACTGAGTGGATGCCCATCAATTGGAGAATGGCTGAATAAATTGTGATATATGAATATTATAGAATATTATTGTTCTGTAAGAAATGACCAGTGGGATGATTTCAGAAAGGCCTGAAAAGACTTACATGAACTGATGCTGAGTGAAATGAGCAGGACCAGGAGATCATTCTATACTTCAACAACAATATGATGATCAATTCTGATGGACTTGACCCTCTTCAACAATGAGATGAACCAAATCAATTCCAATAGAGCAGTAATGAATTGAACCAGCTACACCCAGCAAACGAACTCTGGAAGATGACTATGAACCACTATATAGAATTTCCAATCCCCCAATTTTTGTCCGCCTGCATTTTTGACTTCCTTCACAAGCTAATTGTTCACTATTTCAAAATCCGATTCGTACAGCAAAATAACTGTATGAACATGTATACTTATATTGTATTTAATGTATACTTTAACATATTTAACATGTATTGGTCAACCGGTCATCTAGGGAAGGGGGTGGGTGGAAGGAGGGGAAAAGTTGGAACAAAAGGTTTGGCATTTGTCAATGCTGAAAAATTACCCATGTATATATCTTGTAAATAAAAAGCTATAATAAAAAGTAGAAATTTAGGCCCACTCTTTATTCTCCTGCCCAAACCTAGAACTCACACTCCTACAAATATGTATTTTCTTTGGCAAAAGAGAGAAAATAAATAAAGACTGTATATGGACTCATATGAAGGTGAGGAATATATGTGACCAGAGCAAATGCACAGAGGGGCAATTTCTATATGCTATTACCTGTCAGTAGTCATTATATCTATCCTGCAGGTGGTATTCACAAATCCAGTTCTTTAGGGTCATTTAACATTTGTCTACAATTATGACCCTCTTCTCTTCAGATATATTGCTCAAAAAAGATATTAGAGACACAAACTAAAATAATTTTTACTCTTTAAACTCCTCTCTTATGGGCTTTGTCTTCTGACTCCCTCATTTGAACTCTTAGCAAATGAAAAGTCAGAAACCCATTTGAGTGTTCAATATTTCATCACAACCCCTACCCCAACCCAGCTGGAGCAAATTTAATCATGGGACACCATATCCTCAAAAAGATAAAGAACTGTAACTATTGAGAGGAAACAGCTTTCAACATCTTCCACAATGTTCCTGTTGAATAAACATCACAACAGTTGAGCTGGTCAGAGAAATTTATAAAATGCTGATGATTTGGCTTATGATATTCAAAAATAAACCAGAGTCTGACCTCTTTACATTAAAATTATAAAATAATCCTTTTTATTATTACATTGTTCTTGAAGTAAAATTCTGTTATAGTCCTATTATTAAAATACTTATTGAAGCAATAGCAATCATTTACAAAAAAATATTAATTAATTAGTCCCTTTGAAATATTCTGAAGTGATGATCCATAGTTCAGATAAATTTTGCTGGGAAATTAAGAAGGTGGCATGTAAGAGAGAAACAGAAATTTGGGGTATCACCCATAATTTTTGCCTGTGAGAGGGATAAAATATAGAATTTTTAATTTTGTAGTTTTGATCAACTCTAGTATAAAATATTTCATAATGTTTGAGAATAAACCAAAAACATTCTGGTACCTTTAAAAGTTTTGTCAACAACAAGACTGAGCCTAAAATATTGTCAGTCTTGAAATGAATCCCTTACTGTAAAATATAGATAGATTTTTGATCAGATGAAGTGAAGTAAAAGTTAAGTGAATGTCTACTGCCATTGGTTGTCATGGTAACTAAAGTAAATTTTGGCTATTGAATGAAATCATGGGTGGAGGTGTTCTTATTGCTTTATGTCAGCCTCTCTCTTTTGAAGAACGGCGAGGGAGATGTAGTTTTTGTCTTGTTGGGACCATATACCAAAGAATATGAAAGCTTAAACATTGAATTTAAAATTCTCAGCCAAAAAAAAAAAAAAGAGGAGGTGTTGCCATTAATTTCTCCTTGATGGAACTAATATATGACTTCAACACCTTCCAACCAATGAAGACTTCAACAGAGGCCTGTAAGCCTCCCTGAGGGATAATATTTTATAAGAGTTTCACCATTTTCAGTTGTGCTTTATTCTCCATGGCCCCCATTTGGTGTTTTCTTATCAAAGATACTGGAATGGGTTGTCATTTCCTTCTCCAGGACATTTTGCAGATGAAGAAACTGAGGCAGTGTTAAGTGACACATTCAGACTCACATTTTATAAATGTCTGAGGCTGAATATGAACTCGTCTTCCTCACTCCAGATATGACACTCTAACTATTGTACCACCCAGCTACCCAGTTGTACCCTACATCTGGGTAAACTCCATATTTTCACAACCCATAATGTTCTCATGTCGTTTATGTGGGAAAGAAAATGTTTAGGATTACTTTTTAAACTAGATGGGCTCCAGAAATTGAATATGGGGGGAAAAAGATGATGCTAGACATTCAGCAAATGCTAATGTCACAGTGATCTTTTACTTTAGCTGGTTATTACCTTTTTAGGCAACTTGATGTTCACATGCCCTTTCCAAAATTGAATATAATACTCCAGATGGGGTAGTACCTAAAAAGTCCAAGATTGCTTTTTTGTGTGTGTGCTTTCAAAAAAAAAATAAAATGTATTATGGTTTATTGACAGATTTGAATTACTCTTACAAAGACTGCTTCTAATAGCTGATCAATGTTACCTTATAGCCCAATATCACCATCTAGAACTGACCATTCTGAAATGCTTTACCTAACTTGGAGTATACATAAGTCTCTGCAGAGACAATTCATTCAACCCTAGAATAGCACAAAAATTATAAAGGAGCCACAGAAATGGCAAAGGGAGAGGAGATCATATTGCAGGTAAGAAGCAAGATGAAGATACTGAGCAAGCATTTGGAAAAGTGAAAGAAGACATTTAAAACAGGAAACAAAAAGTGAAGAATAGGGAGGCCATGGAAAGGAAACCAATACAATCTCCACCTATGTCCCAATTTTGCCCCTATTTAACTCTTTTCCTGTTATCATTTAAACTTTAACTTTGATTCCGTGGGAGTGAAGAAAGAATAGAGGAAGTCAAACTACCAATATACCTAAATGATGGTTGTTCTGGAAGTTAAAGCTGTATATGTTCAAACACATTGAGATGCAAAATTTTATGAAAGCAGCTGCAAAGCTAGGAAATAGCAGTTGTGGAAGAATAATGAAGAAAAGAAGCCAGAAGTTGGATGGGAAATTTTGAATATAGGGTTGAATAGTAGGCTCTCAAATATTTGAAGTGAATCAATTTTTTTAAAAGGATAGGCAAAGCTAATATTAAAAACCAATTTTATAAACAAAAGTTACCTAGTAATGTTGAAAAAAAAATACTGTATGAAGAAAAGGTGCTGAGCCAGCATATATCAATCTTTCTAGCCCCATCATAAATTAGGTGTGTTACCTCCTGTTAATGACAATGGCAAACTTAGGATATATATCAAAAGGGACTCACAATAGGCCTTAGATGTTAAGTTCAAAATCTACAAAATTAGTGAATTCATTCTACCTTTATCCTCAAAAACAAACAAACAAACAAAAATGGTCTTATAGTCTGCTTTATACAACAGAGGCAATCTACAACAGAAAATCCACTCCTTTGTAAAAACAGCCTATTGCATTTTTCAAAGATCTAAATTGTTAGGGAGTTTTCTTTGTTTCTTCGTTGTTCATTTTTTCTCTCTCTTATATTGAACCAAAATTTATTGTCTCCATTAATTTCTATCTCTTACTACGCAAACTGATGCTCAGATGACATTTCAATATTATTTAATAATTAGTCATTATACACCTACTATTCAAAAGGCTCGTTGTTATTGGGGATATTAAAATATGAATGAAGTCATTTGAATGAAACATTGAAAGAGAATCAGGAAAGTAGAAGTAGAAGATAGAAGAAGTAAGTTATGATTTACTAAGGAATAGTGTAACAGATTAGAGAATTGGAACTAGAGTTAGCAAAAACAGAGTTCAAATCTGATCTTAGATATTATGGAGTTTTGTGATCCTCACAAGACTTTCAATCACAGCTTAAGTATTCTATTTGGTAAAATGAGGATAATAGGAATGACATCATATGGTTTATGGGAAATAATAACAATAAAAATGATAACAATGAGAATAATATCATTCATAGTACTTTAATGTTTTCAAGGTACCTAATTAAATGAAATAAAATTCTTATAGTGTTATATAAACCCCAAAGCCCTATATAAATGCGAGAAATTCTTAATTTTACTTTGTTACCTGCTTAAATTTTGCTTCTATACTTTTTTTAACATTTACAAATTTCTAATATATCCCATTCCTTTCCCAACATTTGTCTACTGCCCAAACTCATATTTTCCTTCCATTGCTCTTTTCTTCTCTTTCATCTCTTGCTCTCTTTCTAGAGTAGTCCTAGCAAGCCATTTTACTGGGGAAAAGGAAAAGGTAATCAGAACTGGAATGATGGGGGAGATTATGATCTGAATTCTTTTCTTTCTCTCACAACAAGACTGACTCACACTGATGTTTCTAATTCAGCCTCTCTCAGTGTTCTTATTTAGCCATCTTTCTTCCTTTGTCCCTTCTAAGATGGCTGCCTAATTGCTTTCTCTTTATTTCTTCTCTTTCATGTACACTTATATGCATATTTTTTTCTAGGCAAGTCTGATTCTCTTTCCCTTTGAATTTTCAGAACTATGAACTATGTTCCAGAACTATGAAAATATGTTCATTTCTGAATTCATTTCTCAAAACTGAAGACAAGAAGTAGAGTGAAAGAAAAACAGAGAACCAAAATATCATTAAATTACCAAACTCAGGAACAAAAAAAATGAATTTGTGCACAGCATATGTTTACTGAAGTTTTAAAGTTTTAGCTTATGCTATTTCTAGCAGAAGAATGGAATTTTTTGTTGCAGTTGTTTCAATTCTATCCAACATTTAATGACCCATTTGGGGTTTTCTTGGTCAAAATATTGGAAGGGTTTGACAGTCAGTAAGCACCAGAAGTTGGATATGAATTCAGGAATTACTGACTCAAGCCTGGCACTCCATCCATTTTGCCACCTGTGTGCCCCTGTGTTACCTAGACCAGATGTATGATTTCATCTGTATATAGAACTCCTGTTATGGAAAGTCCCTATAGGAAGGCAGATCAGCAATTTGTCTGTTATATTAAAAGTTTTAGATAGTTGTCTAGTAGAAAAAAAACTGAAGTGCCTCACCCACAATCATTATTAATATGGGTTAGAGCAAAGGGGAAGGGAGGGAAAGACAGAAGGAGGGAAAGGGAGAAAGAAGAAGAGAGAAAAGGAGAGGGATAATCTTAAAAAAGATGGAAAACGGGGTGGGAGAGAAGGATACAGATAGATTTAAGGAGATACAAATATAAACATCTAAAAGTCAGGGGGAAAACAGAAAAAAAAATAAAATTCCTCTAATTTCCTGAAATAATATACTACAAAGAGGTCCTCATGTAGGATCACACTGACCTCATTTATTACTATCTCCTATGATCCTCAGTTAGAGCAAATGTTTCTAAAAGGTGTCATTGTTCATTAATTTCACTGAGTAGTTAATTTCTTCTGATGGGAGTTATATCTGATCACAACTAATACAAATCTTTTTTTAAAAAAATTATTATTATTATTCTGAGAAGTTGAATATAAATGCACATTTTTTTATCCAGAAACAAACTTCTAATTTAAAAAATGTATCATTGATGCCTTTTCACTTTATAATACAATCATTTCTAGGTTTGTCCTCCTCTGCAGTCACAATCCTTACACATACCTTGAGTCTTCCCTTGTATAATAAAGAAATAAAATCTTAGGCAAAACAATGAACACATCAATGGCACCTGACATTGTATAACACATCACTAGTGTGCATGCATGATCATGCACACACACACACACACACACACACAGTTTTATACCTTTCAAACAAAAGGAAGTTCATTTACTCATGTCTTCTGTAGAAACATTAGCCATTAGAGTTTCATAGCATTCAACTAAGTGAATCAATTACCTTAGAAAAAATCCATAGGATCATTTGTCAACTAAAAAAAAAAATTTCCAGGAGATGATTAACATTAATATAGTTTTCTTCAAGAGGTGCTTCTTGAGTCACACACACACACACACACACACACACAAAATTCTACCCTTGTAAAAGATGGGGAAACACCTTGATTCAATTAAAAGAAACATTTATTCTATGTCTTTATATGCCTAACACTTGATAGGACTTTCCATTTAATAATATGAGAGAAGAATCTTCCAAAAAATCATAGAAACCAATCAATTTGAAATTGATCTTACTAACAACTAAGATCAAATTTATCAACTAGCCATTGTATTTGTATTTTAATGTTTGACTCTTAGAAGGTATATCTGAAACCATGATTGAGAGTCTATTTCATCCATGCTATAAGGACTATTTTTTCCATCATGTATATATTCTATCATTTTTGTTGTTAACTATGACTGTTACAAATAACAGAGATGAAGTTTTTTTTTATTTGTTTTGTTTTGAATTCAAGGCTATCATTGCTTAGAATTAACCCTTGCTTGAAAAAGAAAAATAGCCCAAATGGTTTTATGAATTACACAGAAATTTTATTTCACATTTTTTATTTTAAGTGTCTGTTCAGAAGCTAGTATAAATGACATCTCACATGGTAAGTCAGTTTCAGTTATTATAAAGCTTTGAATAAAATATGAACTGTGATGGATCCAGAAAATATAGCTTTCCTTAGTGTTTTTGAAACCAATCTGAATTCAAACGATCACTAATGGGATACTCTCACAGAAACAGGTGATGTTTAACTTTTTGAAAATGAGGAAATTGTTCACAACCAATATTTTATTAAAAACTAACTTCAGTGGTAACTAAGAAGCTATTGGCATTATGATAATCTTTGTGAAATAATGAATTACTTAGGAGCAGTATGAACTCTTTCAAGTCTTTAAATTGCATTAACTTCAATAAAGCCTCTATTATCCAGATCCAAGTAATAAAAATTCTTAATTAGATTTTATATATACATGCTTCACTCATATATTAATGAGGAGTTGGCATTCTAAAACCTTGGGCTTATTCACATAATACGACCATAATAAAGTATAAAGTTAACTGTAAAAAGATGGCCAAAGCATTCACTTCTTTTCTGAGGAAGTCCTGAAGTGTAAATTCTACCTGGTCTTACTGAAACTGATTCTGGATTGTTCCACTGTCTTTTAAAAATCATCCAAAGGGTGTGACCAGTAATTTTGTTGAATAATGATATTTCTGTTCTAATTTACTCAAGGGATCTGTTGACAACTCAGAAACAAATTGCTGGAATTAAAAATGACTTAGCATTTCCTAATGCCTCCTTTTTCGTGATAAGGTCCTGAGTTTTCAAAGACTATTTCCATTTCACAGAAAAAGGGGCACTATCAGCAAAACCAAACCAATACTCTCAATCTATTCTAGTCTTTAGGTATTTCCATCTCAGTACAGATTCAGCTGATAGCCTATAATTTCTACTGCTGTGTCTCTAGTATTGTACAGTGAGAGATTATATTCAGGACAATGATCTTGAGATGCTATAAAAAAATTGTATGTTTTATTTTGTTTTGTTTTCCCAATGGGTGAAATGGAGAGAGAAAGTAGCTTTTTTATTAACTGAAAAATGAGTGAAAAATTATATTAAGTTAACTATACTTACTAAAGGGAAGTAAATAAATAAATTTTATAAAGATTTTCAATATCAGTTGAAACTGATAAGACTTTCTGCTGCTACCATTCAAATAACTTCAACACTCTACTCTTAGAACTCTCTGTTTAGTTGAGGTTTATCAATCTAGTGTAGTAAATGATATTGCATCTGGAAATTACAGTTATAATGAGCTAGGGAATAAAATAAATATTAACTGAGTAAATGTTTAATATATTTCCAAAGAGGAAAGTACTAGATGGATAGAGTTAAGAAACAAGTGTCTGAGGCTAGATTTGAACTCAGAAGATTGAGTCTTTCTGAATTCATGTGGACACTATCCAACGTACCACATAGCTGCATTATTAATGCCTAGCACACAGTAACATTGACTTAGTGCATGCTTATTGGCTGATTGGAATAAAGCAGAAAATATTTATTTTTTTATTTTTAATAGCTTTTTTATTTACAAGTTATATGCATAGGTGATTTTATAGCATTGACAATTGTCAAACCTCTTGTTCCAATTTTTCCCCTCCTTCCACCCACCCCCTCCCCCAGATGGCAGGATAACCATGTTAAATATGTTAAAGTATAAATTAAATATACAATAAGTATACATGTCCAAACCGTTATTTTGCTGTACAAAAAGAATCAAACTTTAAAATAGCATACAATTAACCTGTGAAGGAAATCAAAAATTCAGGCAGACAAAAATATAGGGATCGGGAATTCTATGTACTGGTTCTTAGTCATCTCCCAGAGTTCTTTCGCTGGGTGTAGCTGGTTCATTTCATCACTGCTCCATTGGAACTGATTTAGTTTATCTCATTGCTGAAGATGGGCACGTCCATCAGAATTGATCATCATATAGTATTGCTGTTGAAATATATAATGATCTCCTGGTCCTGCTCATTTCACTCAGCATCAGTTCATGTAAGTCTCTCTAGGCCTTTCTGAAGTCATCCTGTTGGTCATTTCTTACAGAACAATAATATTCCATAACATTCATATACCACAATTTATTCAGCCATTCTCCAATTGATGGGCATCCACTCAGTTTCTAGTTTCTGGCCATTACAAAGAGGGCTGCCACAAACATTGTGCACATACAGGTCTCTTTACCTTCTTTAAGATCTCTTTGGGATATAAGGCCAGTAGTAACACTGCTGGATCAAAGGGTATGCAGAGTTTGATCACTTTTTTGAGCATAGTTGCAAATAAGCAGAAAATATTTAAAACTTCTTTGTCGTGGCATGTTTCAAAATTTAAGATAGCGACTAATAACTCATATTTTTTCTTCTTCTGGCCAATCACATAATTTCTTTTTGTTGGTTCCTACATGTTATTTTTGATCCCTCAAATCTTGCTAAAAGGAATTCAGTTTTGCTTTCTAAAAATGCACTTTTGCTTTCTTTCTACTAGCCCTGAGATGGGTGGGAGGCTGGATTGCTTATACTTTGAATTAGGATGGTTTCATTTGAATAGCCAAAAGTCTGCTTACATTTATTTATTTTGATTTTTTGTAACAGAATAGCCTCATTATCTGAGGCTATGTGTCTATGTCAGCTACGTGTGGTTTTGTGGTAGGTACCTATGAATCTACTGTATTGGATGCCAATATTGATTTTTGAGAATAGAGAAAGGAAAGCTCAGAAAATCCACTATAAATATGCAATATAACTAATGGAAGTAGGGACTATATTTCATCATCATCATCATCCTTTTTACCATTTATGATCTGGCTAACCAAAAAAAAAAATAGACTTACAGCCCCTATTAAAAATCTTCTTATGTCAGAGCTCACTGAAGCCATATCTGACATGAAAAGGCAGGGAAACACATACATCCTTACAGAGCCAAGTAGGATAGACTAGAATCTATTATCACAAGTGTAGCATGCCCCCTGGTTCTGTGACATTGATCACAGCTCTGTCTCACAAAGTCAGAAACTTCAGCACAGGAACTTGTCCTGCAATGCCATCCGCTCACACTTTCCAATTTACTTAACACCATCACAAGAGATCCTACTGTTATGGCTTCTATAAGCTAAATGTTAATTTCATGCATGAAAGACAAGTGGTAGATGAAAATTATCCTAGTTGTGTTGCCTGCATGATATTGATATGCCTGTAGTTTCGGTGTGTCTCTGTCTTATCAGAGAACTCTCATAACCAGTCCTTGTGAATGGGTATGGCTGTGTTTATCTTACTCCTAAATCCTACATCCTTCTCCCCCAGAAATACTGCTCTTGACTCAATCACAATCGAAACAGATCCTGCCTAACTTGCATGAACAAAACAAAAACATGGAATCAAATGGTGGAACATTCAAGTAAGCAAAAAAATTATTTACATAATATACACTCTGACCTGTCAAATGATGAGGTGTACTATATAATATTCAAGGTAATGAGATCTGACATTCTAAGATTTTATATCAAGGATAAGTACAGTAATCCTAAGGGTAGAGACAGACCAGGCACATATTTCAACAATGGGGGTAATGTGTGTTTTTCTTGTTTTTTTTCTATTTTTTCCCAGACTTGGGAGAAAGTCTATCATTCTGAATTTTTTCCCACTGACCTGGCATGAATTTGTTCCCTTGACTTACTTGTGGCAATATTCTGATGCTCAAATAAACAGCAAGGTCAGATGTTATAATATTTGTGAGAATGTCTGTGTGTCTGTGTGTCTGTGTGTGTGAGACCAGAAAATTGGGAAAGGCATGAATCTCATTCTTCCTTAAGGAGAGATTTTTCCTTTGGTTTCAATAGAGTTTTATCTGGAACCCATTCTGACAGGTTATAATTACCAAAAAGCTAACTATGTTTGCTTTGATTACTATAACATAATCCTAACTTCTAAAAGCAGGGAAGGCTATCAAATGAGCCATTGGAGTAGAGCAATGCATTCTTCTCAATGAACAGTTCTCATGCTGGGTATCATTTGATGGAATCACATTGAAATGTGAAAGATTTGATTTTACCAAGCAGCTAAAAGCAGCAAGAGACAGGGCTCTGGTTTTCTGCTTTTTTTGTGTGTGTTTTTGTACCCCCAAATTTTATTTAATTAAGCAGTCTTGAAAGAACAATATATATGCAAATTGACTCCAGGGTAACTTAAAATCCACAAAGACTTTAAGGATAAAATTCTCTCTTGGCTCCTATCTTTCAGCCACTGACTTATTTTTTTCCAAAAAGAAACTTATTTTTGTTTGAATATGTGTGTTTGTACATGCCACATGCACAGACACACATACTTATAAACACAGGACAAAAGTCATTTTATGGAGTAGGGTGCAAATTGCTGAGTAGTGAAAAGCCTTTAAAAAAGGCTTTAAAAAAGAAAAGTATGAGTATAGTATTTGATGCAGAAGAAAACAGAAGTCCAAAAGTAGACTTAAGAAAGTCAATTTTATTAGTACTTTGTTAAAAATATTAAATACTTTTGTAAAGCAAGATATATGTGATAAGATTTCACTGTTTCATATGCATCATTTTCTTTAGCTTTACATTTATTTAATAAACGATCTATGTATTAATAATTGTTATATTTATAATAAAAGAATGAATTTTTAAAAATCAATACTCATGTCATTTCATAGACTAGGACATGATCATACTTTGTCCTACTCTTAGTTTAGGACAGATCAATTGACTTCATGAAATCCCTTTAAGCCCAAGGGTATGGTTCATCAATATTCTAGAGCTGAAATGAATAAAATAAAAGGACTGTCTGGAAGTGTATGAAGCTCTAAATCTATAAAATAAATCCATAAATCTAAATCCATAGCTTGTAAAGGATTTCCAACATTAGTTGTGTCCACCCTTAATTCAAATACTTGTTATAATCAATCAATAGAAAAAATATTATCACTCATAATAATGAATAAGTGGCTTCATAATGCTATAAATAAATAAATATGAGTACACTTAGTAAGCATATTACCATCCCTATGTTGTTGAAGAATAAATTAAAAAGGAATACCTATATTTAAAATTCTTCATTTCCCTTCATCTCCTACTATGATTATACAAGAAGAATATTTAGAATATCTGAAGGGCAAAACCAAGCAGAGAATGGAAGCACTGAGCCAAGGAGATAGTCTAGATGGGGGAAGGAATGATGTGCTCATGTAAGTCATAAAGATTAGAGTGAGGCCCAAAGGAACAATATGTGCCCAATAGCGTCAGCTTCACTGACATCATCAGGTTACTAAATGTAGAAATGATAAGTAAATTATGAGGATAATATAAAGCTACAGAAAAAGGATGCCAGAAATTATTAAGTAGCAGTGAAGTCAAGAAATTAAAATAGAAATAAAACAGTAAGCTCTCCAAGACAATTAACATTGAAGTTGGAAGGAAAGGTGATTTATGATGATACACAAATCTGGCAGAGTAGGAATTTTTATAATGCAGTCATAAACCCTTCCAAGTGTTGACAAGCTGATACTGTGTTTGACTCTACTGTTTTAATCCAAAGATGACAGTTGTGACCTTTTCTTCAAAAAAAAAAGTATTGAATAAGAATTGAATTTTCATTTCATGAAATGAGCTCTGTATGTTCACTCAATTTAGTTTTCTCTTCCCTTACCTCATTCAAAGAACTAGTATATTTTAATATTTGAGTCCTTATATAAAGCATGTACATGAACAAGAGCATAATAGACTACATTAAGGGGTACTCTTGGAGTTAGGAAGAGATTTGCCTCTAGCACATTGTAACTTTGTGAACATGGGCAGATAATTTAACCTTTAAGTTCAAACAGCTATTATAATGAAGAATGTATAGGACAGTAGCATTGGAGCCAAGAGGATCTAACTTTGAACCATATTTCAGATATTTATTAGCTAGGGGTTGAGGGATAAGGGCTGGGCACATGAGCGAACTTTTTTGTCTCATTTTCCTCATCTGTAAAATGGGGGTAATACCAGTTACCTTGAAGATAATAACACCTACCTAACTTGCTTGCAAAGATGTAAACATATAAAGCAACCTATAAAAGTTAAAGCACTATAAAAATTCTAGGTATTATTTTCATTACAATTTTTATTCCCAGAAAATCTAATAAAATTAGCTACAGATGAGCTATTGATTGACATTATTAAAAAAAATTAATAGAATCATAGAGGAAGGAAGGCAGGAAGGAAGTCTGGATAGGTAGAAACAAAAGATTTATGGTTAAGCAAGCTACATGACTTTTAACTACATAGCTTATGTATATATGTGCATCAGTAGATAATTTTGTCTTCACATCAAGAAAAAAATGTGTGAAATCACGCAGGAGTAGTGTTTTTTTTTTCCAATATTTGTAACTGCATGATAAGAGAACCTGTCAATTTTAATGGAATTTTGTTACAATGGATATAATATTGCATAATTTTAGAAATCACAGTCTTAGACTTCCATACCTGAAGAAACAGTGACGATGTTCAATTCAATGTAATGTAAAAAGAACTCACATGTGAGACGCTATATATACTACAAAGACAAAATAAAAAGCATTCCCTGCCCTCATGAAACTTACATTCTATTGCAAAAAAATAGCTTATACACAGTGAACTACATAATAAATATATATAGGATCATAAGAGCACAAAAGTACAACCTGCCATAGTAATTTAGAGGTCACAGCAAGTACTTTTGAATCCCAGTAAAAGGAAGAATGGAAATATCATCATCAATAATCTCTAGTTAGCCCAGTGGATAGACTGCTAGACCAGGAGTAGGGAAGATGAGTTAAATTGAGATTCAGATACTTACTACCTCTGAATCTTTGAGTAAAATACTTAAACTCTCTTAATCTCAGTTGTCTCCTCTATAAAATGAGAATAATAATAACACTTACTCTCAAAGGATGATGTGAAGGTAAAATGAACTATTGTAAAGTGCTTTCCAAACCTTAAAATGCTATTATTATTATTATTACTACTACTACTACTACTACTACTACTACTATTACTATTTTTTTCTGAACTAATCTTTTTATTTGCTCCAGCTTTTTTTTCAGATGAGACGAAGAGAGACGATTGATTTCTAAGTTTAAGAAGTATTTCTGATCAGGAGTAATCAGGATGTTTTAAATGAGGAGTATGCTGAAAGGATGAAAGAATTAGGAAAAAGTTTATCAATAAGCTCTCCATTTCCTTCTTGGGTTAAACATAAACAACACATAACCATTCATTCTTTTCTTCTAAATGTTTAAGGAAATGAACCAGCAAAACTTTGGTGACCTTGCTATATGAGATGATTTATTGAAAAGAGATATACAACTGGTATTATGAACCATCTGCTAGAATTCAGATGATTCTATATTTCTGCAATGCTATATTAATTCATTGTAATTAAATTTTACCTAAAGTATTCAAAAACTCGATTATTATATATCTTCATTTCACAAATACTAATTTTCCCTTTTGTATATTTTTGTATATTTTATCTACTTGAATACTATTTTTCTGAAAAGATTTATTTTCTTTCACATAAAGATCTGCTACCTAGTCAGTAAACAAGCATATTTATGAATAATACTTAAATTCTTCCATTTATCAGTGATTTCATTGATGGGTCCCTGACTTCCAAAGAGATATAAGAACAAAATCATTTGAATTTTAAGAAAAAATGTAATATGTAGCATCATAAATTATTAGAGCTAAAAATGACCTTAATGTTCATCTAGTCCAAACTATAATCATATAGAAATCCTTTCACAATATGTCCATTAGTTATTATTTAATCTTTTCTTGAAGATACCCAGGGACAGATTTTTGAAAGGGCTGCTAGAAATCATTGGAAAGGATGGAAACAAGCATATATTAAGCACTTCCATCAGGCAATGTGTAAAATAATTGAGATACAAATATAAGGAAAAAGTAAGACCATCCCTGCTCTCAAATGTTTATATTCTAATGGGGGAGGACAATTCGCAGGGAGCTAAGGTGGTGGGAGAAGATACCAAGGATGGTTTTAAAATCTAAAAGCAGGGAAAGGAATGATAAGACAACACATTGCTAAACTGAGTCCCTCCACAAAATGAATGTTCCAGGAAGAAGTCACCAAAGGGAAAAAGGAGCAGGCTTCACAGAAGAATGCTACAAGTTACAGGTCATTTGGCTCATTGGATATATCAAAATGGATAGGCTTCAAATTTGGGGGGGGGGGAAGTTCTAGATTGATACAGAATGATTTTGAAGTCTAGAAGACAGATAGTAGAACACAGAGGGAATGTTTAGTTCAACTCCTTCATTTTACAGATAAGGAAACTCAAACCAAGAAGTTATGGAACTTAACCTGAGTAACAAAGGCTAGTATTTGAGTGGAGATTTGGACCCATATTTCTCTGACTCTAAATACTCTAACTACTATATTGTACTGCCTCTCCCAAAAGAAAACTTCTTCCATTTTTTAAATGGATCTAATTATAAAGTAATTCCTCCTGTAATCAATCTCAGTAGCTAAAGGGGGTGATTTTACTAGATAGTCTGTTCTTTTTTGTCCAGTTGTTTTACTGTTTTGTCTTTCAAGAGAAAATCAAGTAGAATGTCATTAAAAATAATCTAGAAAGTTGTCAAAAGATCAGAAGCAATTATATAGAATGCCTTAATCTTGAAAAACAATTTTGTCTATTTCTTTGAAGCCCCAATAGTAAATTATGTTAGATGGACCAAAGCAAAAAAGAAGTTACAATTTGGAAAGATACAAATGAAACTTTAAAAAGAAAAAAAATACTTAAATTTTCCCATTTTGAGGGAAACAGTATTCTGATTGTTATTTTGGCTTATTTTCATGAACTTATAGAATCATAGGACCATCCAATTGTTATTTTTTTGAAAAAGAGAATAGAGTAATTTCATTCCTTGGTACATCATCGGGGGGACAATTTTCAATCACATGAAATACAAACAGTTTCTAAAGAAATCTGTGCTCGATTTAACTTTCATTACTATCTACCTCTGATTTCTTAGGAAATGTGATGACATTAACATCATTCAGTAAGAGTTATATTTATTAGTAAATTCCTTTTTCATCACCAGTATAGACACATATCAACATAATATCTTCTCTTTAAGGGAGATGTTTGAATTTTCTTATAACATATTCATAAATGAAATTTGCAAGGTTAATATTCTTAACCTGTAGATAAAGGTTGAAGTCTTTTTTTAAATGTTCTAAGAATGAAATTATTGGAATATAAGGAGTAAATATTTTTTTATTTTAATTTTAGATTGGCTTTGATTTTAGAAAGTAGAAGGTAAGTTCTCTGAAATTCTAATTGATTATGATCAGAGTAGAGCAATCATCCAATTTAGAGAAAGGGTATGGTTAAATTTCCATTAGGACTATTATTCAGTTAATTACCCTGGTGTGAGCATAACCTTAGAATAAGAAACATGGAACATCTGGCAGTATCTAAAGAAAAAGAAGGAGGGTCATGACCAATCTTTCCAATAGACCAATTTAGGAGATTTAAATGGGCAGGTTCATAAACCAAAAAAGAATCACATTTTGAAAAATCATCATTTAAAAATACAGAGCATTTAATTAGTAATGGTAAACTAAAATGGTCTATTGTCACCACAGAGATAAATCAGGATGAGACAATTAAAGTGTTGATTAGTGAATTCTAACTAAGGGATAGCCAGAGGAAGAGTAAGAAACTTGTCACACCAAATAAAAGTGAATGTGAAGAGTTTTGCTAATCCATTTTATGTTCAAAGAACATCTCCTTACCTTGCACTCTGAGATTTACTGGATACATGAGAAGTTGAATTAAAAGGCCTAACAATGAATCTAAATGAAACAAATGAATATTTAATTTACAAACTATAAATTGCCCAGATTAAAAGAAGATGAAATGAAATACTTAAGTAATCTTTCTTAGAAAAAAAATGAATATGTCATAAATGAGCTCCCTAAGAAAAAGATACCCAGGATCAGATGAATTTACAAGTAAATTCTACCAACAGTTTAAAAATAATAATTAACTCTAATGGCAAACTATTTGGGGGAAAATAGGTAAAGAAGGAGATCTATAAAAGTCTTCCTATAACACAAATATGGTTTTGATACCTAAATCAAAAGAACAAAAACAGAGAAAGAAAATTATATCGCAATTTTCCTAATGAATACTGATGTATACTGAAATTGTTCTCTTCCTTCTAACTGGCCCCCACCTCCACCTATAGTATATGATAGTATAGTATGATGGTATGGTATGAATTTAAATAGATTGAAATTATCATGAGGTAAGAATAGTAAAATTGCAGAGGATAATCTAGAAGTCACAATTCTGACAAACCTTCACATAAATTAAAGGCACATAACAGTTACTTGTAAACTATCTCATAAATTAGTGGAGGACAGGAACCACTAAAAGCTGTCTTATAAATTAACTCAAGCTACATCCTGACATTATGTACAAAATTAAGGGTTGCCAGTTAGGCCTTAATATAATAGCTCCTGGGTCCCGCCCCTGCTCTTAATATGTAAGCTTCAAATAAGCTCCAGAGATATGCAATAAAATCAGCAAAGCATAATGTTAAAAAACTATCCAGAAGGTATTGCCTTTTACTTTGACCTGAGATAACTATGCTAATAAACTTAGACTAAATAGGTGTTAGTGTATCACTTCTTCCACCAAAACCTTATTGAAGATTTTTTTTAGTAAGTTTATTTATTTTTAATACACTGCTTTATGAATCTCATTGGGAGAGAAAAATAAATCACAGCAAAAGTGGAAAATCATTGGAGGGGAAAAAACCAGAAAAAAGAAGTAAACATAGCAAGTATTGATTTACATTCATTCTCCTTGATTCTTTTTCTGGATGCAGATGGCTTTGGATCACTGAAAACAACCAAGGCTTTTATAGTTAATCATCACACATTGTTGCTGTTATTGTGTACAGTGTATTTCTGGTTCTGCTTGTTTCACTTAGCATCAGTTCTTGTAAATCTTTCCAGTCCTTTCAATAATCAGTTTATTCATGATTTTTTTTTACAAAATAATAATATTTCATTACCTTCATGTACCACCATAATTTGTTCAGGCATTCCCCAGTTGATGGTCATCCACTCCTTTTCCAATTCTTTGCTACCATAAAAAGAACCTCTGATTTCCTAGATTATGATTTCCTTGGGATATAGACCTAGTAAAGGCAGTGCTAGGTCAAAGGGTATGCACTGTTTTATATCTCTTTGCAAATAGTTCCAGATTACTCTCCAGAAGGGTTAGATCATTTCACAGCTCCACCAACAATGCATTAGTGTCCCAGTTTTCCAAACAAAATTTATTATCATTTCCTGTCATCTTAGCCAATCTGAGAAGTGTAAGGTAGTATCTCAGAGTTGTTCTAATATGCATATCTCTAATCAATAATGATTTAGAGCATCTTTTCATATAACTATAAATGGCATTAATTTCATCATCTGAAAATTGTCTGTTCATATTCTTTGACCATTTGTCAAATGGGGAATGACTTGTATTTTCATAAATTGGACACAGTTCTTTGTATATTTTAGAAATGAGACCTTTATCAGAAATATTGGTTGTAAAGATTTTTTTTCTCAGCTTTGTAGTTGCCCTTTAACATTGTTTCTGTTGGTTTTGTTTTTAATTTAATGTAAATCAAATGCCTTTCATAATGTTTTCTAGCTCTTCTTTGGTCATAAATTCCTCCTTTCTCCAAAGATTTGATAGGAAAATTATCTCTTGTTCTCTTAATTTGTTTATTGTATCTTCCTTTATACCTAAATCATGTATCCATTTTGACCTTATTTTGATATGGGATATGAGATGTAGCTCTATGCTGAGTTTCTGACATATTATTTTCCAGTTTTTCTATCACCAAAACCTTATGAGAGGGGACCCCAAATTCCTGTTCCAACACACATCTTTAATCTTCAGTGAGGGTCATCTTTCCTTATTATTTCCAATGTGGATCTGTCATGCCCTTCCCATCCCAAGTATCTTTTTTCCTCTGTTGCCTATGTGCCTCCCCTTGCTTTTTTTCTTCTCTATGGTTGCCGACTACTCTCCATCACCACCCTCCCTACTCCCACCCTTTGATTCTATATTCTTTCCTTATTAAATGGTGATTGAAGTGTTACTTACCTCTAGCTGTCATTGCCTTTCCTATGAATAACTAAAAAACTGGACTGACTTGTCCCATCCTGACTCAAAGGGAAAGCCAAGGGGAATATTTTGGTCATAAACTAGAAGCATTGGGATAGATACTTTGTTATTCACAGTTCCATCTATCTGAGATTGGGTGTGGCAAAGTGCATTTATGGGGAGAAAGCACAGTTGTACAGCTGAACCTATTTTAAGAGTATGAATACAATTACAAAATGTTTTTCACACAAGTAAAGATAAATCTAGATATCTGGGAAAATGTTTATTGTTTATAATCAGGTTGTTTATATATATATATATATATATAAACATTCTATTTAAACTAATTTCATCAAACTACCAAATCAAATTACCAAAGAATTGTTTTTAGGGAACTGATGGATGTCACCCTTTCTTGTTTTTCTTTTTCAACATGAATGATATTTAATGTATTTTGTATGACTCCGTTACTCCACATGTATTATGAATTTTTGGTTGCCTTTTCTATAGTTTAGGGAGAGGGCAGGACATAGGGACATAATTTGGAACTCTGTTTTAAATGGTCACTGCTTTTATTTCAAATTTTCTAGATTCTTTCTTAACTGTTAGAAGAATCTTTGTGGAAAGAAACTAAGATCACTCATTTATTGATGATTTTTTAAGATTCAAAACCATTTAGTTCCAAATGACATGCTTATTGGGAATTCAGGGGACATAAGCAACAAAAACATAAAAACCTTGATGCTTCCTGTGGAGCTTTATGCAAGTAAAAAAGCATGTATTAAGTACTCCTGTGTGCTGAATACTTTTTATCTCCAAGAAAATAAAGAAATATAAAAAAATACCTACAGAGAGAGGAGGAAAATGGGGGAGAGGGGAAATAGGAGTGAGGAGATAAAAAGGGGAAGAGAGAAAAGAAGTGAGGAGAGAGAGGAGTGAGCAGAGAGAAGGGATGAGTGGAGAGAAAGGGTGAAGAGACAGGGAAGACAGGACTTCCAGCCAAAATGGCAGAGAGGACACACACATCTACTTCATCTCCATCTTTGCTCTCAGAATTTACTTCATGACAAGCTTCAGAATTAATGTTTGACTGAAAAAAAAATCCACAAATAATTGCCACAGAAGACATCCTTGAAATTCGCTAGAAAAGGTCTGTTTTTGCTTGAGGGCAGGGATGCTTAAACCTGGCACAGGCTGAGCACAAACAGCAGCAGTGAGAGCACAGCAGGCAGCTCACACTGAGCAGACCAGAGGGGGATAGGGTATGATCTCAGCCATTTGTGTGGAAAGAACTTTACCACAGTGGAGCTATTTTACCTTGGCAGCAAGCCAGTAGACCAGCAGAGAACTTATAAACACAGGAGGTAAAGACTATAACCCCAAAAAGCTAGGATCTCTCGGGACCTGCCCACACCCACCCACAGGGTCTCAGCAAACTCTCAGAGTCTCAGAGAGCAGATGCAGTGCAGCCATTGCTGTCCTGCTAGTGCCTCACTTCTGCCCCCTGCAGTCTGTAGAGAAAGCTCGGTAATATCATCCAGGCACGCACTGCACCTCCCAAAAAAGCAGATTACATTTGGGTTTTTTGGTAGTTTGTCTTCTTTGATTCTTCTCTGACAAAATGAGCAAAAAATTTAAATGGACTCTAACTATTGATAGCTTCTATATGGATAGAGAGCAGACTTTAAACCCTGAGGAGACTAAAAACAAATTGTCTCCAGATGAATCCCAAAAAGGGGATATGGCGTGTTTCTCAACACACAAGACTCTCATAGAAGAAATTAAAAAGGCTCCCACAAGAGAGCTAGAAGAAAAATGGGAAAAGGAAAGGGAAGCTTGGCAAGAGAATCTGGATAAGTCATCCCACTCATTTAAAGGTAGAGTGGATAAAGAAATCAAATCCTTGAAAAACAGAATTAATTAATTGGAAAAAGAAAATAGCTCTCTAAAAAATAAAATTGACAAAATGGAAAAATATTTCATAGAACAAAACAATTCACTTAAAAACTCAATTGGACAATTAGAAAAAGATATTAAAAAGTGAGTGAAGAAAATAATTCATTGAAAATCAGCATTGAACAAATGGAATTGAATGACTAGACAAGACACCAAGAATCAGTCAAGCAAAACCAAAAAAAAAATGAAACAATGGGAAAAAAACGTCAAATATCTTCTTGGTAAAACAACAGACCTAGAAAATAGATCTAGGAGAAACAATATGAGAATTATTGGACTTCCTGAAAAATATGATGAAAAAAAGAGTTTGGACACTATTTTCCAGGAAATTATCAAAGAGAACTGCCCAGAAGTTATAGAAACAGAGGGTAAAATAGAAATTGAAAGAATTCATTGATCTCCTATGGAAAGGGATCCTAAAATCAAAACTCCAAGAAATATAATGGCCAAATTCCAGAACAATCAGATGAAGGAAAAAATACTGCAAGCTCCTAGGGAAAAAAAACAAACAATTCAAATATAGAAGAGCCACAATAAGGATGATTCAGAATCTAGCAGCGTCACCATTAAAGGATCCAAAGGCCTGGGATGTGATATACTGAAAGGCTAAGGAACTTGTTATGCAGCCAAAAATAACTTACCCAGCCAAAATGAGCATCTTTTTCCAAGGAAGAAGATGGACATTCAACAAAATAAGTGAAATTCATCTATTTTTGATGAAAAAAATAGAACTAAACAAAAAGTGTGATCTACAAATATACAACTCAAGAGAAACCTAAAAAAGGTAAAAAGAAATCTTGGGAACTATATTTCTGCTATCAAGATATACAAAGAACACATGTATACTTTGTTCTAGAAACTAGAGGTGGAAAGGAAATTGTACCAGAAAAAGGATAAAGATGGGGTACTACATCTCACAAAGAGGCAAAGGGAACCTATTATATCTGAGAGACAGAATGGAGGGGGATGAATATATTGTGTATCTTATTGCCATCAGAATTGGCTTAAAGTGAAAAAAATTAGACATATTCACTTTATGGTAAAATTTCTCCCACCTCATTGAAAAGTGGGAGGGGAAAAGTGAAAAGGGAAGGAGTAAGCTAAGCAGAAGGGAATACATAAATTGTGAGGAAAAGGGGCAAGATGGGGGAACTCTAAGGTGGGAGTAGGATACTAAAAAGGGAGGGCTGTGAGAAGTAAGTGGTACTCACAAGTTTAATACTAGGGAGGGGATTAAGGAGGAAGGAAAGGAGAAAAGCATAAACAGGGATTAACAAGATGGCAAGTAATACAGAATTGGTAATTTTAACCATAAATGTGAATGGGGTAAATTCCCCCATAAATAGGAAGCAGTTAGCAGAATGGATTAAAAGCCAGAATCCTATAATATATTTTTTATAGGAAACACACCTGAAGCAGGCAATACATACAGAGTAAAGGTAAAAGATTGGAGAAGAATCTACTATGCTTCAGGCGAAGTCAAAAAAGAAGGGGTAGCCATCCTCATCTCAGATCAAGCAAAAGCAAAAATTGATTTACTTAAAAGAGATAAGGAAGTGCACTATATCTTGTCAAAGGGTAGCATAGATGATGAAGAAATATCAATATTAAACTATATGCACCAATTGGTATAACATCTAAATTCTTAAAAGATAAATTAAGAGAGTTGCAAGAAGAAATAGACAGCAAAACTATAATAGTGGGAGATCTCAACCTTGCACTCTCAGAATTGGATAAATCAAAGCACAAAATAAATAAGAAAGAAGTTAAAGAGGTAAATAGAATACTAGAAAAGTTAGATATGATAGATCTCTGGAGAAAATGAAATGGAGACAGAAAGGAGTACACTTTCTTCTCAGCAGTTCATGGAACCTATACAAAAATTGACCAAATATTAGGACATAAAAACCTCAAATTCAAATGCAGTAAGGCAGAAATAGTAAATGTGTCCTTTTCAGACCATGATACAATGAAAATTACATTCAATAAAAAGCCAGGGGAAAATAAACCAAAAATAATTAGAAACTAAATAATCTCATACTAAAGAATGATTGGGTGAAACAGCAAATCATAGACATAATTAATAACTTCACCCAAGAAAACGACAATAATGAGATGTCATACCAAAATATGTGGGATGCAGCCAAAGTGATAATAAGGGGGAATTTCATATCTCTAGAGGTCTACTTGCATAACATAGAGAAAGAGAAGATCAATGAATTGGGCTTGCAACTAAAAATGTTAGAAAAGGAACAAATTAAAAACCCCCAAAAACTAAACTTGAAATTGTATAATTAAAAAGGAGAGATCCATAAAATTGAAAGTAAACAAACAATTGAATTAATTAATAAAACTAAGAGTTGCTTCTATGAAAAAAAAGCAACAAAATAGACAAATCCTTAGTTAATCTGATTAAAAAAAGGAAAGAGAAAAATCAAATTGTTAGTCTTAAAAAAGAAAAGGGAGAACTCGCCACTAATGAAGAGAAAATTAGAGAAATACTTAGGAGTTACTTTGCCTAACTTTATGCCAATAAATTCGACAATTTAAATGAAATGGAAGAATACTTTCAAAAATATAGCTTGCCCAGATTAACAGAGGAAGAAGTAAATTGGCTAAACAGTCCCATTTCAGAAAAAGAAATAGAACAAGCTATTAACCAACTCCCTAAGAAAAAATCCCCAGGACCAGATGGATTTACATGTGAATTCTACCAAACATTTAAAAAACAACTAGCCCCAATGCTATATAAACTATTTGAAAAAATAGGGAATGAAGGAGTCCTACCAAATTCCTTTTATGACACAGACATAGCACTGATACCTAAATCAGGTAGGTTGAAAACAGAAAGAAAATTATAGGCCAATCTCCCCTAATGAATATTGATGCTAAAATCTTAAATAAAATATTAGCAAAAGGATTACAGAAAATCATCTCCAGGATAATACATTATGACCAAGTAGGATTTATACCAGGAATGCAGGACTGGTTCAATATTAGGAAAACTATTAGCATAATTGACTATATCAATAACCAAATGAACAAAAACCATATGATCATCTCAATAGATGCAGAAAAATCATTTCATAAAATCCAACATCTATTCCTAATAAAAAAAAAAACACTTTAGACGATAGGAATAAATGGACTTTTCCTTAAAATAGTCAGGAGCATATATTTAAAACTGTCAGAAAACATCATATGTAATGGGAAGAAAATTGGAACCTTTCCCAGTAAGATCAGGAGTGAAATAAAGTTGCCTATTATCACCATTATTATTCAATATTGTATTAGAAAAGCTAGCCTTGGCAATAAGAGTCAACAAAGAGATTAAAGGAATTAGAATAGGTAATGAGGAAATCAAATTATCACTCTTTGCAGATGATATGATGGTATACTTAGAGAACCACAGTGATTCTACTAAAAAACTATTAGAAATAATTCATAACTTTAGCAAAGTTGCAGGATACAAAATAAATCCCCATAAATCCTCAGCATTTTTATACATCACCAACAAAATCCAACAGCAAGAGATACAAAGAGAAATTCCATTCGAAATAACTGTCGATAGCATAAAGTATTCGGGAATCTATCTACCAAAGGAAAGTCAGGAATTATATGAGCAAAATTACAAAACACTTTCCACACAGATAAAGTCAGATTTAAATAATTGAAAAAATATTAAGTTGTCTTGGATAGGCTGAGCAAATATAATAAAGATCGCAATACTTCCTAATGTAATCTATTTATTTAGTGCTATACCAATCAGACTCCCAAGAAGCTATTTTAATGACCTAGAAAAAATAACAACAAAATTCATATGGAAGAACAAGAGGTCTGGAATTTCAAGAGAATTAATGAAAAATAAAAAAATCAAATGAAAGTGGCCCAACTGTACCTGATCTAAAACTATATTATAAAGCAGCAGTCATGAAAACTACTTGGTATTGGCTAAGAAATAGATTAGTTTATCAGTGGAATAGGTTAGTTCACAAGACAAATTAGTCAATAACTATAGGAATCTAGTGTTTGACAAACCCAAAGATCCCAATTTTTGAGATAAGAATTCATTATTTGACAAAAACTGCTGGGGAAACTGGAAATTAGTATGGCAGAAATTAGGCATGGACCCACACTTAACACAATATACCAAAATAAGATCAAAATGGGTCCATGATTTAGGCATAAAGAATGAGATCATAAATAAATTAGAAGAAAATAGGATAGTTTACCTCTCAGACTTGTGGAGGAGGAAAGAATTGTGAGCAAAGAAGAACTAGAGATCATTATTGATCACAAAATAGAAAATTTTGATTATATCAAATTAAAAAGCCTTTGTACAAACAAAACTAATGCAAATAAAATTAGAAGGGAACCAACAAACTGGGAAAATATTTTTACAGTTAAAGGTTATGATAAAGGCCTCATTTCCAAAATATATAGAGAATTCACTCTAATTTATAAGAAATCAAGCCATTCTCCAGTTGTTAAATGGTCAAAGGATATGAACACAATTTTCAGATGATGGAATTGAAACTATTTCCACTTATATGAAAGAGTGTTCCAAATCACTATTGATCAGAGAAATGCAAATTAAGACAACTCTGAGATACCACTACACACCTCTCAGATTGGCTAAGATGACAGGAAAAATTTATGATAAATGTTGGAGGGCATGCAAGAAAACTGCGACATTGATGCATTGTTGGTGGAGTTGTGAACAAATATAACCATTCTGGAGAGCAATCTGGAATTATGCCCCAAAAGTTATCAAACTGTGCATATCCTTTGATCCAGCAGTGCTACTACTGGGCTTATATCCCAAAGAATTACTAAAGAAGGGATAGGGACCTGTATGAATGTGCCAGAATGTTTGTGGCAGTCCTTTTTGTAGTGCCTAGAAACTGGAAAATGAATGGATGCCCATCAATTAGAGAATGGTTGGGTAAATTGTGGTATATGAATGTTACAGAATATTATTGTTCTGCAAGAAATGACCAGCAGGATGAATACAGATAGACTTGCAGAGACTTACATGAACTGATGCTGAGTGAAATGAACAGAACTAGGAGATCATTATATACTTCAACAACAATACTGAGGATGTATTCTGATGGAAATGACTATCTTCAACAAAGAGAAGATCCAATTCAGTTCCAATTGATCAATGATGGACAGAAGCAGCTACACCCAGAGAAGGAACACTGGGAAATGAGTATAAATTGTTTGCATTTTTGTTTTACTTACCAGGTTATTTTTACCTTCTGAATCCAATTCTTCCTGTGCAAGAAGAGAACTGTTCAGTTCTGCATACATATATTGTATCTAGGATATACTATAACATATTTAACATGTATAAGACTACTTGCCATCTAGGGGAGAGGGTAAGGGGAGGGAAGGGAAAAATTGGAACGTAAGTGAGTGCAAGGGATAATGTTGTAAAAAATTACCCATGCATATGTACTGTCAATAAAACGTTATAATTATTAAACAAGAGAGAGAGAAGGGGGGACAAAGAAGGGGAGGGGAAGAAAAAAGGGAGGAGAGAGAAGAGGGAGGATAGAGGGGTGAGGGAAAAAGACACATAGACACAGAGAGACAAAAGGACAGAGAGAGAAACAGACACAGATACATACAGAGAGAGAGGGGACAGTGAGAAAGGGAGGGGGAAAAGGCAGGAGGGAGAATGGGAGGTAATTTGGATTAGCTTTGAGAACCTGAAAAAGATGCCTGTACAAAGTATAGTTTGTATTACATCTTAAAGAAAATCATGGAAACTAAAAGGTATTGAGGGGTGGAGATGGAAAACTGAGTGTTGTCCTTATGAGAACAAAAACAAAAGATGAAGGAGCTAACCTTGAATGCTTCTACTGTTTTTATTATCTTTGTGTCCTCTCTGGACTTCAGCTTTCTTATATGTTAAAAGATGTGATTGGACTTGATGACCACTACTGGTTTTTGTTTGTTTTTTAACCAGCTCTGAATCAATGATTCTTTGAGGATAAGACAGTTTATATTAAACGAAGTCAATTTTATTCTTCAATCTAGCCTCTGTTTTACCAAGGACAAGCAGAAATGGCTTGAATCCTTGGGAATACTTTCTCTGGTGCTGGGATATCCTGAAAATGCAATATATGTTTTTCCTCTAACAAGAAAAATAATCCAGCTTCTTTCTTTTTTTCCAGCATCCTACATTGCTGATTGAAGCATAACATTCATTTTGACTTTGCTAGTTTGATTTCAAAACAGGATTTACATTCAGTTAAGCTCCACTGGATATAAAGCAAGAATGAGAAAAGGGGAGAGGATGGAGGAAAAAGTGATATGTTAACTACACCAAATGGAGCAATTTATTTTAGTTCATTATTCTTAGAGCCATGTCTTTCTTCTACACACACACACACACACACACACACACACACACACCAGTAATCAAGTTGTTTTCTGTGAGCAAAACACTTGTAACAATATTTAGTCTCTTCTCCTAATATTATTTTGAATATAAACTGTTATGAATAATATATATTACTTGAATAATATATATTATTTTGAATAATACTTTTTTCTACAGTGGAGGTCTGATTTATTCCTGAAAGGGTGGCAACTGTATTACTTTAACATTTTGTCTTATCCCAGTCATTTATCATGCCCAAATCTTTGTGACCTCATCTGGGCTTTTCTTGTCAAAAATACTAGAGTAATTTGCCTTTTCCTTTTTTAGCTCATTTTACAGATGAGAAAACTTAAACAAATGGAGTTAATTGATTTGCTCAAATAACAAAGCTAATAAGTGTCTAAGGTCAGATTTGAATTTAGGACAATGAGTCCTCCTGACTTTAAGCTCAGACCTTTAAAGTACCACTTACCTGCCCCCCCCCCCACTTAAACATTTTGATTTAACATCATTCCTCTCTTGAAAGTGATGAATTTAGTGAGACCTTAGATACCTGAGCAAGATTTGTTACTGGAAGTGATTTGTGTCTGTGTTCTTTATGCCTAAGTAATTCATAAATGTTTGTGGATTTATTGATCTGTTTTTAGTGGTAATTATAAAGCCCACAAAGGAAAATACTGTTTGATAGCTTGAGACAGAGGAAGAACTTTCTTTGGACAAAGTGTGGGTTTAATATATTTTAAAAATTAAAATAAAATCCATTTGATTTTACTTATACTCATTTTCAGGAAAAATATGATTGTATTTATGGCAGTATTCACATAATACGAGCAGGTATACATATATACTTCATTTTATTACATTTTATTACATTTTGTTTTATTGTGCTTCACAAATATTGCATTTTATTTTATTTTTGCATATTGAAGATTTGTGAAGTTCCAACACTTTTGGAAGCAAGTCTTTGCCATTTTTCCAATAGCATGTACTGATATGGCATCTATATCACATTGTGTTAATTCTTACAATGTTTCAAACTTTTAAATTATTATTTCTATTATGGTTGTCTGTGATAAGTGATACTTATTGTTACTATTATAATTGTTTTTGGGCATCACAGACCCATATAAGATAGCAAACAATGTTGCTTGTTCTGAACACTCCATCAATGGGTAGTCCCCATAGGTCTTCCTCTCCTATAACCTCCTAATTTTCTGAGACACAATAACATTGAAATTGGTCCAATGAATATCCCTAAGGTGGTCTCTATGTATTCATGTGAAAGGAAGAGTCAATCAATAAAACAAATTGCATTGTTTCTTATTTTAAGAAATTGTCACAACCACCCCAGTTTTCAGCAACTGCTACTCTAATCAGTCTGCAGCCATCAACATTGAGGCAAGACCCTCCATCAGCAAAAAGCTTACAATTTACTGAAAACTCAGATAATCATTAGCATTCTTTTCAGCAATATAGTATTTTCAGTTAAGGCATGTACATTGTTTTTATTAGACATAATGCTATTGAACATTAAATAGGCTACAGCATAGTGTAAATATAACTTTTAAATGCACTGAGAAACCCAAATATTTGTGTGTCTTGTTTTATTACAGTAGTCTGAAACTGAACTCACGCTACCTCTGAGGTACACCTGCATACAGTGCTGTCTCTAAAGGTAATTAAATCCAGTCTAATTTATGCTCTCATTTTGAGAGATGAATCCTACAACCATGTTTGTCCCTCTAGCTTTTACAGATACCCTCTTGAGGGTTTAGCCTACCATAGGCTCTGGGAAAAGGGTCTTTTTTTGAACCTTCAACCCACAGCCAAGGATTAATTAATTTTAAATTGAATTGCATTATTTTCACTCTACAAGAACTTGTCTTCCTACCACCACACGCCCCCTAAAAAGAAAAAAAAAATTAAAGAAAAACAAAGAACTTGTAACAAATCAAATTTGCATACTGACCATGTCCATAAATATGTATTTCATTCTGCATTATTTAGTCTATCACTTCTCCATTGAGAGGTGGGTAGCAATTTTCATCAATAGTAATTAGAAAGACAGGGGATTTATTGATCTGAATTCAGAAATTTCAAAGTTGTTTATTCGTACTTTTTTTTTTTTTAACCTAAGAGATGGTTCTGTTTTGGTTCACTTTGTTTTATAATAGTTCCTATAAAGTTTTACTAAGTTTCGTTGAAATTATCTCCTTTAATATTTCCCATGATATTCATACACCATAATTTATTTTTTTTCCCAAACTGATGGACACCTGTTTAATTTCAAGTCTTTTGCCAATATGGCTTAAGACAAGATGAACATAAAATTAAGTTAGTTTTCCAGCAATTGTTTTTATTGTTTCTTTCTTTGATTTTTCAAATCCTTAAAGTCCTTGCAATTTCAACTATGTTACTACTTTCTAAGTTTGACTGTTTGTTTTTTCTTGACAGAATATTTATTAGTGTTCTTTTGTTTTGAAAATTATTTTTTCTACTTATCTGTGTGCCTATCTTATCCTGCCTTGATGAATGTAAGCCCCTTGTGGAAAAAAGCTGTTTTATCTTTGAGCACTTAGAATAGTGCTTTGAGTTTAGTGAGTTATCTGCTAAATTGCATTTCTAGTCCCAATTTGGCATTATAACACTTGCTTTGTCTTCCTACTACAACCCTGAAGGGTTACCTGAATTCTAGAAGTTTGTTCTTGTACAGAATATATATCCAAATCCTAACCCACTATTTATTTTCTGTGAGACAATCTTCTCTTAAAGTTGTAGTCCTTTTTTTAGAGACAAACATACTTGTTCAGTCACATCTAAAATGTTTTTATCTTTATGGGAAAGAAAATGTTATAATTATATATTTGGTCATTGACTCCTGTGATTCATATGCCTTTGATAGAGATAAAATGCATGATGACACTTTTTACATAAGAATATTGTTTTGAGTATTTTGGTATACACCTAAGTATCTTTTAGCAATTTCCCCCAAGAAAGCTATAACAGAAGGTTACTGAATTAACATGGAACTTTCTCTATGGTCCACCTATATCCTACACCACCTTGTCCCACACATTCCATGATCAATAATCAGACCAGATCTGGTCTTTACTGGATTATTACAAAATCTTCCTTTGAGGTGTCCCAGACTCTACCTCTTCCCTTTCTATTCAATCTTTCATTTAGTTGCCAAGATAATTATAAACATGTGGGAATAGATGCACACATGTGTCATGTGTATATTTATACATGCATATGTCAGTAGTGAAAGACTGAGATAGACAGATAGAGGAAAGGAAAAGGAGAAAAAGAAGCAGAAGGGTAGAGGAGGAGAGTGGTCTTTTTTTTTTTTTTTTTTTTTTTTTTTTGCGCAGAATTTTCAGCCTATGTTCTCTCCCCTGAAAAGATCAAGGTGCTCCATCTGATATTTGTGGTCTTTGATCCTTAATTTCCATTTTATGTCTCCAGTATCACCTCCTTTTACTTTCTTCCAAGCATTCTACAATTCAAATTAGAATTCTTTTTATATTCTGAACACAACCTCTTGCAGTCATGTAAAATTTTGTCTATACTCTCCCTATGACTTTAGTGGATTTCCTCCCTCTGTTATCCTGTTGAATTTTTGCCTATTCTTAAAAATCAATTGAGAGGACACTTTTGTCAAGTAGACCATTTAATCTCCATTATGAGTCCTAATCTCTGCTTCTTTCTTCTTTAATACCATATGGTGTATTATGACTTAAAAGCTTTAATATAGTATCATGTAATAATATGTATTATTGTTTTTCTGCTGGTAAGATAAATGAGATCAAGCATGATGTTTGATCTAAATTATATGTGCATACTCATCCTAAATCTCTAGCATATTGTTGTGCATTCTGTAGACATTTAAGGAATATTACCTGAATACTGAATGAATATAGAGACAAAAATGTCCTGATTTCCTTATATTTCTTGAGTACATGCACCTGGCAATCTTCACCTGTGTCTTTTGGCTGTGATTTCCCCTTCTCCTGTCTGGTCCCTAATATTTTTAACTTATCCAGAGACATCCTAAATTTTCTATTCAAGACCATGCAAGACACCTGGGAAATACATGACAATGATGTCAATAGGCCAATGTCAGAGCAGCCAGGGTGCTGTCAACTCAATATTTACCTAAGGTATAAATGATGTTATGGAAAATGGAATTCAGCAAGAACAAAAGTGATGCCCATAGCTGACTTGTAATATTCCACAGTGAAATTGTTGAAGTTATCTTGATTTCTGGCAGATCTTGAAAAGTGAATCAGTACTAGCTTTAAATGTATATGGTGGTTCAGGTAGTAGTTATGAGTCCATTCCACAAATGAATAAATTCTGTGACAAAGAAAATATTCTGCACAGATCTCTGCCCCCTGAAACCAAAGTCAAATCTCATAATTATTTTGATTATTTTCCTCATCTATTAATGTAGATTTTCTACCCCACATGATTTTTGTGAGCAAAATATTTTGAAAATTATGTGGAACACAAATTAGAATTAGTATTAGCACTATTATGTATTTTATAGCGACTAGAAGATTTTAAACAATGAAAGGATTATATTAGATCAATATTGGGATGAAGAGAGAACACTGAATTTGGAATCGGAAAACCTGTATTCAAGTGTCATTTTGGTCATAAACTGACTTTCAGCAAGTCATTTTTTCTGAGCCTCTCTATAAAAATTGGAATTACATCTATCCCATCCATTCACAAGCATATCATGATGAAGATCATATTAATTAATCATTCTTCAAGTAATTACTTGGTCCAATTACTTGGACTAGCACAGTGTTATTAACCTAGAACATTAGTCCAAAAAAAAAAAAAAAAAAAAAAAAAAGAGGGAGGGGAGAAAAAAGAATCAGCAAAAGTGATCAATGAAATCAAAAAATGTATGCAGTCTTCCAAAACCCCAGAACTTCCACCTGTGCAAAAGAATGGGGAAAATGACATCTCTTCTTCAGAGTCATATATATTTTTTGTCAGTCTTCAATATTTACTTTCTTTATTGATATTTTTCTGCCCATTACATTGTTGTAATTATGTATATTTCAAGACTTTTCTCTTTTCACTCTGTATTGTTTCATTTGTCTTTCTACACTTCTTCCTATTCATCACACATTTCTTATAGTACAGTAATATTGTATTAGTCATTTCTACAATTCGGTTTTGTAAACCAATTCTCCAAAGGAAAGGCTTCAACTTTATTTCCAAATTTTTATGTTATAAAATTTGTTGATAAAAATATTTTGGCACATGATGATGTTATTAACAGCATTCAAGGCCTACATGCTATTATTTATATCTATTACATGAAATCTCAAGCTAAAAGGTAAAGACCTTTTAGTTTTTTATTTTCATAATTCCAAATTGCTTTCCAAAATGGTCATTCAGAGCCCCGCCAACAACCACCCTAGTGTGTGTAACTTCCTGCACCTCACTCCAAAAATGGCTATTCCCATTTTTTGTCATCTTTGCCAGTTTGCAAGGTTTGAAATGAAACCTCATTTGCATTCTATTATTAGTAAATTGGATGATTCTTTCAACTTTCTTAAAAATTTGAAAGTATTTTGAGAACTGTTCATTAACACACAAGACATTAATATTAATTGCATATAATTTATTTATTTCTTGCTATGCTAAGCCTGTTATAAAATACAATTCATAAGAATGTATATTGTTTGCAAAACCTGTAGAACTTAATTTTCAATTTTATTTTTCTAGTGATGATAGGTAATTCATATTTAGGATATAAATGTAACAGTAACAATCTTACATTCATGTGGTATTTAATTTAGAACATTATAGACACAATTGGCTAAAATGGCATGCTGAGCTTGATTGACATGGGCATACAACTTTCTTTTTTGACACAACCAATCTTGGCTACAATCAAAGACTTTAGGCTGAGAAGAGTAGATATTAGTGGATAAAAGTGGACATTGAGATAATGGTGACAATGTGCAATCTTCCTTCATCAAAGCTGGTTCTACAGATGGTGTTACTTCTGGCTGTACCATGAGTGTGGTTGAAAATAATCATGGATGACCTACAGTCCTTGCCATGCTGAGTATAAAATCTGTCTCACTGATTTGGCCAGATTGCAACATCTTTTGCTTTGTGGAGTTTTGTCTTCTGCCCTCACAAACAGCATGATATCTCTCAAAAAAAGCCACCCTGACTCTGATTTCTTCACAGTTGAGCCAGAAGCTTATTTCTGAAAGACTCTTTCAAGGGCATTATAGAATACTGTGATACCCAGATATGTGGGCACTATTTGCTGCAGCAGCCTCTTCTGTGGGATTCCACTTCTTTTTTATATGAGTATTGCTGACTGACTAGCTTGGACCTAAATTGGATTCTGGCTTCTACCATATTCCCTTGATATTTGTTATTTTCCATTCCTAGATACTAGCAAAAGATGCTAAAATTTAGAGTAAAAGAAGAAACACATTTCTTCTCCCTCTCCTTTACCCTGCTTAATCCTGTACAATTCCCCCACCCCCAAAAAAATACCAAGTTAATTAATAAAAAAATGTGAAGGAAGGAAGCATCATAGTACCAAATTTCAAGATATATTACCAATAAGTATCATGAAAACAATCTGGAAAAAGTGGTGATCAGTGGAATAGATCAGCAAATGACCATAGTAATTTAGTGTTTGATATATCCAAGGATTAAAGGTTTTGAGACAAGAAGTAATTATTTGACAAAAATTACTGATAAAACTAGAAAGGAATTTTACAAGAAATTAAGATCAAAATGTATACCTGATTTAAACATAAAGGGTAATAACATAAGCAAATCAGGGGAACATGATAAATTTTATCTGTAGGATATATGAATAAGAAGAATTTATGAGCACACAAGAGACAGAAAATATCACAGGAAATGAAATGGATATTTTTGATTATATTAAATTAAAAAGGGTTTGCAAAAACAAAATCACTGAAGCCAAAATTGAAAGGAAAGCAAAAAAACAGGGACAAGGAAAGATAAGGGGATATATAGCAATTTTTTTATGCTAAAGGCTCATTTCTCAAATATATATAGAACTTATTCAAGTTCATAGAAAGTCATGTTCCAATTGATAAATGGTCAAAGAATCAAAATAGTTTTTAGGCAAAAAAAATCAAAACTACTTATAGCCATATGAAAAAAGATATGCTAAATCACTGATGAATAGAAAAATGCAAATTAATCCAATTCTAAGATCCTACCTCACTCCTATCCAATTAGCTAACATTACAGAAAAGGAAAATGACAAATATTAGAGGAGATCTGTAAAAAATGGGATACTAAAATATTGTTGGTGGTGTCATGAACTAGTCCAACTATTCTGGAGACAATTTGAAACTTTGCCCAAAGCACTATATGGCAGCATATCCTTTGGCTCATGAATATCAAAATTAGTTCATATGCCAAAGAAATTAAAAGAAAAGGACCCATATATACAAAAATATTTGTAACAGCTATGTTTGTGGTAGCAAAAAATTAGACATTTATGGTATGTTCATGGGGAATTGCTAAACAATATGGGGATGTGGGAAAACTGGCACACTAATGCATTATTGGTAGAGTTGTGAAATGATCCAACCATTTTGGAGAGTAATCTGGAACTATGAGCAAAGGATTGTAAAACCATGTATACCATTACTGCGTCTGTTTTCCAAGAAAATCATAAAGGAGGGGAAAGGGCCCACGTGTACAAAAATATTTGTAATGGCAAAAAATTGACAAAGGTAGTAGATACCTATCAATTGGGGAATGACTGAAAAGGCGTGGTAAATGGAAGAAATGGAATATTATTATTCTGTAAAAAAATTATGAACAAGCTGATTATAGAAAGATCCACGAACTGATACTGAGCAAAATAAGCAGAACTAGATATACAGTATACACAATAACAGCAAGAATATGCGATGATCAACTAACTGTGAAAGGCTTGGTTCTTCTCAGTGGCTCCGTAATCCAAAGAAATCCCAATAGACTTTGGACAGAAAATGCCATCTGCATTCAGAAAAAGAATTAGGAAGACAATATAAATCAACAAATGCCGTGTTCACTTCTTTTTTTCTATTTTTTTAAATCTTTTCCATGTTTTTTTTTCCTTTTGCTCTGATTTTTCTCTCCTAACATGATTCATACAGCAATGTGTATTAAAAATAAATTAATAATAATATATTAAATTAAATTTAAAATAAACTTACATTAAATAAATGATAAAAATCAAAATAAACAAATAAAAATAAATTTTAAAATAAAGAAAAATTAGTAGAAAAGAGAATGGGTACACCAATTGATATAAAGGTAAATTCATGCATTATCAGACTTCTATGACTTACTATTTGTTCTAAGGACAAACAACAAGACATTTTTTCCTTAATTTTCTTGTGGATTTAAATTTGCAAGGTATACATGACAGTCAGGTTGAAAGTTACTCTATTCATCAAGGACTGGATGATGAAGTTTAGGACTAAAGATCATTTTCCCCCTGCCATCTCCCCTATTGTTTCATTTTTTAAAATTCTTCATGCTGAGTACTAGGTAGGAATCTATACAATTTTCTCCTGCTTTCATAGACAACGATGGACATAGTATTTAAACTAACTGCTCTTTGGCTTATATGATTCATACTTAAATGTCAAGACTGCTTTTTTCCTGTGTCCTTAAAAGATTTCCATGCTCCAGGATGATGGAATTTGTCCACCTTCCTTACCACAACTTCATCTCTATATTCTTAGCTGTTTTGCCCAACCAAGATTCCACTAGTTGTTTTGTGCTGTTGTATGACTTCTCCTACCAATTCCATAGCATAATCTTAGCACTTATAAACAGTCAGTCTTGAATCCTCCCTTCTTCTTTCAACACGACTTCCTATCCAAATTAATCACAACTATTCCTGACAAAGGGTATTCATATGTTCTTTTCCTAAGAATTATAAACTAAGTCAGTAAGCATAGTTTAGGGTCAAGGGAATATATGATAGCTTTTTAAAAATAATGTTAATTTGGGGCCCTTACATCTAGTGGTAGAAAATAAAGAATTGTTGCTGTTGCTGTTCAATGGTTTCAGTATGTAAATGTAAAGGTCAACTAGACAGAATAAGATCTTATTTTTCTAGGGCAGCAAAAGATTAGAAACACTTTAGTTCATGTTACCTATCCTAAAAAATTTAACTGGAGGAAAAAGGCTCAGGAAAGTTAAATAACTTGCCAAAGCTCTCACAAGAACTCATAGAACTGGGAATGAAACTCAGGTCACCTGATTTCCACAGACATTATTCTTGTGATGACTGAAATTGGAGGGGTTTTCAATTTGGATTAGGGTGGTATGGAAATATAATCTGATATCAGCATATTATAGTTGGATGACTTAGTTTTTTATGGATGGTGACATTTTTGGCAATGCTTGTGGATAGGAAATGGCTTCATTCTAACACTATAGTAGCAAGTCAGTCAATTGGCTCATAGTCAACCAGAATTCTGCCATTGCCTCTTCAAGAACCACAAGTAACTACAAGATCAAAAGGTCAACATTCCAATGATTTTAAGTCAAAGCTTCAAACAAAATAAATATTTCATAAGTAATTTTTAGACATTGGTGATAAGAAAAACAATTATCTAGTGTCATAAAATAGTGATAGGAACTGATGATATCTAAAACCAGTTATATATCACTCTTGTTCATGGGAAATGGGATTGCACTTACCAGAATTTCAGGGGGGCAATTGATAAAGTATATAATGGAATATTCAGCTTGAAATGCCCTTGCATAACCTAACAAGGAGAAGGAAAAATATAGGCTAATATATAATAGAGAACAGGTTATAAGACCTAAGAAGGGGCTAACATAATATAGTGGACTTCAGTATAACCTCATGTTTGGGTCTTGAACACATCCATGTGTCATTTCTCAAGAACTTGTGAGCATTACTGTTCTTGCTTTTGTTTTTCACTTAAGGTTTAAAAAAACACAGTATTATTAAATATTATTCTAATATCTAAGCTATTTAAATGTATCTTGTCATCTATATTTTTAAACATCTCCCTACCCATTAACCACTACTTCCCAAATGCCCCATTTTTTCCCTTCAGAGTCACCTCTAGCTTCTCATATATTTAATCAAACTTTATTTGTTAAACAAAGTTATTCCTCAGAGACTTCTGAAGCTTTCTCCTTTATACCTGTGAAGATTTAGGGAAAGATTTTATGTTTCCCCCCTCTAGGTTTATTGTGGTTAGCTAAAATCATCATAGATATTTTTACTAGAGTATTTTATAGAGGTCTTTTTCAAAGTATGTTGACACTGCAGTTGAGGTGTGGTGACCATAGTGAAGACTAATGGTTGACATATAGCAATATGTCTAAAATTGCTTAAGAGGAACAATGAGCCTTGGAACTGAGTGCTTAAGGAGTTTTAGAGGTAAATAAGAACCATCTCTTTACATTCAAGGAAGGAAGAAGCTTGCCCTGAGCAATTTCACTGAATAACTGGGCTAACTGACATGTTACTATAATTGAACAGTGTCCTACTCACACAGGGTGCTTAATGCATATTAGATGATTATTAGCTCTATGATATTAGCACATTTCCTAAGCAATGAAACTTACCAAATGAGGACCAGAAGATAAGACTGCTGCCATTAACAAAGATCAGCAATTGAAGATTGTTATAAAGGTCTGTAAGATAGATGTAATTAGAGACATATAAGATTGATTCATTTCATGAATCATTAACATTAAATAGGATTTATATTTGGGGAATAATTTTGGCCTAGATGACTTCTAAAATCTACTCCAATTCTGGGATCCAATGATACTAACTCGGAATTGTAATGAGATTCTCTTTATCAAGAACAATGTAACAAGAAGAAAACAGAAAAATGCAATACAGCATTTCTTCTTACTAAATCCTTAAGGGACTCCTTTCACAGATTGCATAAGAATAGAGATAAAGAGATCTATTAGGCAGCTATTAAAAATTTCGACTAGGAGGGTGACAGTAGAATAGAAAAGTGGAGACAGATATGACAGTAGAATCAATGAAACTCAACAAATGAAGAAATATAGAAAGGGAGGTGTCAAAAGACAATAGACTATGCAATTAGGCTCAAAAAGTACAAGAAGGTACCTAGAGTTAGTTCAATAGGAAAGCAAAAATATAATTGATATTCTGCTTGTGAAGTAACCCTTATTTTTGTCATATAATAATAAAAGTATGTTAGCTCCTATAGGTTACAGAAATATTAATGTGTAATGAGTATCTCGTATACATGCAAATACTGTTAACTTACATACATGATACAAACTTAATGGAAAGGATGCTAAGAAGCTTGATTCTGGGAAAATTGTGATGATGGTCAAAGAAAGATGCTTGAAAGAATGCAGTATGTGGAGATGCTCTGTAACTGATTCCAGTTGGCTAACCACATGACTGGGAGGACCTTTAACTATTTTTTTATATTGGTTATCTGGCCAGAACTATTGGCATTTTGAAAAATGTCTTAGTCAACTTCAATTTTGGTTGTCTCTGTACTTGTATTTAGAATCTCTGTACTCTGTATTAGTGACTAGGGAACTAAACGATTTTTTTATAATGTGCAGTGAGAAAGCGTGTAGTAAAGTGAAAGGAATTAAGATCTCCCCATCTTCTCCCCTCCCCCAAGATATCAATCTTGGCCTTTAACTTTGGTCTTTTTTTTTCTGTTCTAGCTAAAGGAAGTGGAATCTCTTCTGTTGTCTTGTTCAGGAAAACAAGCAAACCATACAAGTTTGGAAATTGGCATCTAGGCCAGGTTTTGCAATCAGTGTAGTCCTAATGCCCAGAAGAGAAATCTTAGCAATGACCTTCAGTTCTACAGCCCAGCATAAAGATTCACTTGGCAGTTATTTTGTATCTGGATATGAACTTGTTGGGAGCAATGCTATATGCAAACTGAGCTAAGTAATTAACCTATTTCCACATCCCTTGCTAAGAGATCAAGGTTCCCTTAGATGAGATTATGCCGTCAAAATATTGAGGAAAATATTCAAATTTCATTCTTGCTATATTTTTGAAGTAAATATTCCTTTGAAAAAGCTACCTAATGTTAAAGATAATTGGGGTATTACTCACAGTTCCTAACAATTTAGGAGAAATATCTTGTGGACACTTGGTCCAATTGTAATAAAGAGACCCCTCCAAATCCTTAGTATTTTCCTCTGAAATCTTGAGTTGCAAAGGCATATGTAGAAACCTGTCTCTAGAAAAGCGAATTAGTATCCCTATACTATGTAGGAAAGGAAAACTATCATTAATGAATTCAGTATTGGTCCCTTGGGTATTGAAGCCTACATTTTGAAGGTTATTTTCCATCCAAAACATATGTACCTTGTATATACCTATTTATTTACATACAAACTCCCCATTGGAATATAAGGTTCTTGAGGCAAAAGCCTGGGTTTTTTGATGGTGGGTGTGTGGGTGTGTTTTGCATCAAAATAATTTAGCATGGTGTCTTGGCCACAATAAATGCTTAATAAATGAATGATTAATTGGTTAACTGATTGCTTCCCCAAGTAGGAGGGAGAGTGAAGTATCTAGTAAAATACAAGAAGATGTAGGGAACTTAGCTGTAAAAGAGAAGGAACATTTGTAATTAGCTCTAGTTAAATGATTGGATTTCTGCTTGTGAAGAGTCTTCTATGTGGATTAGGACATGGCAGCAAAGCTCATAATATTTTCTTTTGTCTCTCTGTACCATGAAAAAAGCCAGGAAATCTAACCATGGTAAAGCATCACTCTGAAATTTTCAGCAAATGATCACCAAGTTTTGCAAACAAATTTGGTTAAAAAAATGAGTTTGCCATGGCAGTTAGCCACAGATTTATTTAAGAGATTCACTAACAAGAAAACAAAGCATTAGCATCTTCCTTCAAGAAAGCAAGGGGGACAAGAATGTTTTGCTGAATGCACTATGTTTGTGTTTTTACATGAAGTAGTACTTATATGCAAATTCATATTGTTGCTAGATGGTAAAGGAGCAGGGCATTTCTATCCTCCAAGTCACAAAAAGAGTGAAATACACACATCTAAGTGGCAAAGTGGATAGTGCTCTAGGACCAGGAAGATCTGAGGTCAAATGTGTTCTCAGATACTTTCTAACTGTGTAATTCTAAAGAAGTTACTTAGTTTCTATTTGCCTCAGTTTTCTCATCTGTAAAATGAAGACGATAACAATTGCATCTATCTCATAGAGTTGTTAGGAAGATCAATTAAGATAGTATTTGTAAAGAATTTAATGCAGTGCTTGGCACATTGCAAGTGCTATATAAACGCATACCAGTAGCTATTATTTCTTAAAAGAATGGAAGAAGGGCATCAAAGGAAAAAAAAAAAAAAAGACAGAAGGCAACATGAACCTATGCCATAAAGTTGAAGGAAGAAAGAATATAAGTTAGAGAAGATGAAAGCAAGAAGAAATGTCATTGAACATTTGGAAGTAAACAAGAATTATGAAGTTCTTTTTATTAATCTGAGAACTGGATTATTTTAGGAAGAAATGGCTTTCTGGCTTCCAAACACAAAGATATGCATCCATAAATCCCAGCAAAAGAGAGGTCATCCCGACTCCAGAGTAATGGGCTGGGTGAGAAGGGAAGAATGGAGGGAGATGAACAGTGGTGATTGGTGACTCCTTGCTAAGAGGTAGAAAGGCAACTATTTATCAATCTGACGTAAACAAAAGAGAAGTCTGTTTTCTTTCCAGGACAAGTATCTGGGACATGGCTCCAGGAGACTTTCATGATGGATGCCCCATCATGTCGCCACTGCCCATTCTTGGTGATTCATGTGGTAACAAGTGATACCAACAAAAAGAACCTGGAAAGTATTACTAAGAATTTAGAACACATATGCAAAAGTTTGAAGACTTTACAGAGAGGTGTTTTGTTTGTTTTATTTTGCTTTATTGTAATGACTATTGCTGCGCAATGGTAAAGGATTAAGAAAAGAAAGACTACAATGCTATGTTCACTTCTTTTTTTTCCGTTTTATTCTCTTGTGATTTTATACCTTTTCTAATTTTTCTCTCTCAACATGATTCATAAAATGAGTATTTAAAAAGTTTATATATATATATATATCCAGAAAACAATAAAGAAATAAAAAGAAAGTCTTTGGAAGTGGTTTAAAATGTAGAATGATGAATTCTTGATCAAGGGTAGGATACTATTGAGGGCTTATAAAAATCAGATTTCTTGAAAGTGTGCTAATCTTATGAAGTAATATTCAAGTGGAAAAGAAATTAAAGGAAGAAAAGTACTTATATGAGTCTGTAAGACCTGATATAACTGAAAGTCAAAGAGCATGTATAACATAGGAAGAATAGCAGAAAGGGATAATTCACAAAAGACAATAATTTAAGAAAAGAGCAATAAAATCAGTGACTTCAGATATATATATAGCTTTGTAAAAAGCTTGAATGTAAGGAAGCAAAATTTCTATGATTGCTTTTTTAAAAAACAACTAAGATTTGATGAGGTAAAATTCTTGAATGTTCTATAACTCTAGAAAGAAATTATTATTAAAAAGGAAAGTAACAAATAAATGGGCAGGGAAGGATTATATACTGAGGTACTATGTTTAGCAAGCTGGAAGGGCAAAGCATAGTGCTTCTATTAAAGCATTTTGATCTAGATTAACAGAAGAAGACATGAAAGTGATATTGTCATGGAAGCTTAAAGCATTTAGAGATAAGGTAAGAGTCCAGAAAAGAAATCATAAATCTGGTATGGAGGCACAATATTTTTATCAGCTTTTTCTTTTTCCAAATACATGCAAAAATAGTTTTCAACATTCACCCTTGCAAAAACCTTGTGTTCCAAATTTTTCTCCCTTCCCCCCGCCTCTTCTCTCCTAAACAGAAAGCAAACTGCTAGAGGTTAAACATGTGCAATTCTTCTAAACATATTTCCATATTCATCATGCTGCGCAAGAAAAATCAGATCAAAAGAGAAAAAAGAGGCACAATGTTTTAATGACTGGGAATTTAACCACAAAAACATCTGCTGCATTTCTGATATTCATTATCTGTCTGTCTCTCTCTAGTCCCCCTCAACCCTCTCCTCCCATCAAATGCTGACCAATTGACAAATATATAGTGGTGTTCAACAATAGGATCATTCTCCAAAAGGTGCAGAATATAAAAGAAGTGATATTCTAGAGCTGATGTTCAACAATAAGGCGAAAATGGTTGCTGGACTATAAATGATAGGAACTTCAGTGCAAATGACTGTTTTATGATTGATATTGTGGATATCTAAGGAAAGGAAAATTAGGTATCACTTGATGTGAATTCTTGATTTTTGGAGAACAGGTGACTAAAAGTTCAGAAAAAGCTCCCTCAGGTGGCTTATATTCCAGCAGAAGAAACAATATATACATATGCATGTGTGTCTAAGTATCTTTAGAATACATACAAGATGAATGCCTAGTAGCTTAGGGAGAGAGTACACTAGCACTGAGAGGTATCAGCAAAATCTTAATATAACAGGTGGTACATGGTATAAATCTTAAAGAAAAGGATAGGTTCTAAAAAACAGAGGTAAGGAGGGACATGTATGAAGGAGATCCTGAACAAAAATACAGAGATGAGAACTGGAGTGTCATATTTTTAGAACTGCAAATATACATGGAGTATGTGGAAAGAGGTAATATGTAAGATTAGAAAGAAAGGTGCCATAATATAAAGCATTTTAAATGCCAAAGGAGTTCATATTCAATCCTAGAGGTAATAGAGAGTGAAAGGAGTGATTTTATTGTGGTGATGGTAGTGGTAGTGGTTATATTTCAGTCACGTTCAACATGTCATCATCCAATTTTGGGTTTTCTTGTCAAAGATGATACAATGGCTTGTTATTTCCTCCTCCAGCTCATTTTGTATACAAGAAACTGAGGCAAACACAGTTAAGCCAATTGCCCAGGGTGAAACAGCTGTAGTGTCTGAGGCTAGGTTTGAACTAGCAAAGATAAATCTTCCTGACTTCAGGCCTGATACTTTACCCACTGTGCTACTTAGCTGCTTTGATTTGAATTTATTAAATAAACATAGAAGTGTGTTTTTTTTGGGGGGGGGAAATCACTTGGATTAACTGAAAAATGGATTGGAATAATCGTGAGGTAGGAAGGCCAAATTGCACATAGCAAAGGTTGGGTCATTGAGTCCAGGTCAGAGGTGCTTAAGATCTAAGATAATGGCTGTGTGAATGAAGAGGAGGGGTTATCTTGGAAAGCTATTGTAAAGACTGAAATGATAAAATTAGGTAAATGATTATCATACAGGGTTAGAAAGAATGAGAATGAAATCAAGGTTATAAACAGGATGACTGGAATGATGATGAGGTCCTTGATCACAATATGGATTTTAAAAGGGTGTGGGTTTTGGGGGGAAAATATGATGCATTTTATTTTGTAAAAGATGAAATTTGGTTATCTAGTGGACAGTTGATGATGGAGATCTTCAGGTTAGGAGAAACACTTGTCCCGTCCACCGGGACTCAGTTATTCGTGGGGAACCGAGGGGGACCCAGCTTGAAAGAGAAATGGGCGGGAAAGAGGAGGGAGACAGCATATGGTTGAAGCAAGTCTCATTTATTGCTGGAAACAGCTCAGGTTATATAGGGTGGAGCTAGGTGTGATACGTGAGGACAAAAGCTGGCAGGGGAGAGTGAAGCTATGTGCATTGCGTGGGAGAAAAGGTATGGGAGGGGGCTGCAGGAGGGAACAGATGTTCTGGAAGGAGAAGGAAGGACATCCTGTGGTTATTGTTCTTATCTGAGTTTCCAGGGTCGTTACGCCCTGAGACATCTCTGTGGCTGACACAATACCATAGATATATGTTCTGAGGTGCGGGGGTCGTTCCGCTTTCCTGGCCATTTGGCCGCCATCTGTTGCTTGATGCAAGGTCTGCAGTCTGGTAATTTTCCATGACTATGGTCCGGTCACCAACAAACACTAGTACACATCAATATATAGGAGAGCTATATGTGAAGAAGCAATGATAATAATAATAATATAATCTGTATATTATGCTTTGAGATTTACAAAGTTCTTTACATATGTTACAGAAATTGTTCTTAACAATAATCCTGTAAATTAGGTGTTGCCATAATCATTCTATAGATAACAAAATGATGATAATGACAGAATACATGTACTATTTTAAAGTTGCAAAGCACTTTCTGTTTTATCTCAATTGCTCCTCACAACAACTCTGTAAGATAGGTACTATTATTATCCCCATTTTACAGATGAAGAAACAGAGGCTCAAATGACTTGCCCAGTGTCATACAGATACTAAAGTTCTAAAGCAGGTTTCAAATACAAATTCTCCCGACTATGCTCAGCATTAACTCTTATTTAAGGGAAATACTTGTAAGAAGCCTGTAGAAGTTGATGAAGTTACAAAGCCAGAGAATAAAGAGAAACATGAAAAGAGGGCCCAAGATAAACCCTGAAAGTATATTCATAATTAATGATTGTGATGTGGATGTTAAATCAGAAAAGAATTCCCAGGAGGAACAGACAGGCAAGTATGATAAGAACTTGGAAAGAATAGCATCACAATGACCAGAGGGGAAAGAATTTCTATTTGGAGATGGTGGTTAATGGTCTTTGAACTGGAAAGGATCTATCTGAAAGTATAAAGTGTGTGTATGTGTGTGTGTGTATTATAAAGTATGGAGATTTTTTCATATAACATAAATAAATATAAAGATATGTACATATATATTTGTATGTTAGTATATTTAAAATTCAATATGAATTACAATGTGTTTATGGCAGACAAAAAGAAAAAAATAACTTTATCAAAAGATACAAAAAAGAGAAAATGTTTAGGAGAGGGAGAAGAAAGTATAACTAAAGAAAATAGAAAGTCCTAATTGAAAGGAATATCAAAGACCTTAGTTTTTTTGTTTTTTCACCTATAAAATGAAGGCACTGAACTAGGTGACTTTTAAGATCCCTTATTGCTCAAAATCTTAGCTTGATGATCTATCCCAATTCTTATGCGAGTGACCTCTGACTGGAGACCTTCAATGAGGATGAATCTGTTACTTCCTAAGGCAAATCAATAGTTAGTCTATTTTTTTCTTAAACATAAATAAACATTGCTCTTTCCATTTACACTTGTGGTTTTTAGTTTCTCTGATGCCAAACAGAACAAGTTTAATCCTTTCTATACAAAGCAAGTCTTGTATGTATTTGAAGATAGTTAACCCTATCCTTCTCCCCTATTATCTCTCTCAGAGCAAATATTGTCAATTTCTTCAGCCATTTATGGTATGAACTACAGAATCTCAAAGTTTAAAGAAACTTCAAAGTCATTCCTAACTAGCTGAACAAAAGTTTCTTCTGCATCAAATGTAACAAGTGATCCTCCATTCTCTGCGTAAAGCTTTCTAGTGAGGGAGAAACCATCAACTCTGAATGAGCCCAAGCTGGGATCATTTCTTCTTAACAAACATAAATTTGCCCCTTTGCAGCTTATACCCATTGCTCAAAATTCTCTCATCTAAAGTCAATCATAAAGAGAGAAAACAACTTTTTTTTTCATGTTATAACCTTTTAAATACTTGAAGAGAACAATTTTATCTTCCAGAAACCTTTTCTAAAGTTAAACATTCTGAGTTCTTTCAACCAATTTTTATATGGAAAAAATTGTAGCTCTTTGCTAGCTTTGTGACCTTTTTCTCCTCTTTATCAATGTCTTTCTTACATGAAGTGTCCAGAACTGAATAGAATTCGTTAAATATGGACTCTGCAATGCAGGGTAGTCTCATCTTGAAAGTCATAACATGGTCAAAATTCTCAAAATCTTCTACCCAAGAGAAACTATATAGGGCATACAGTGAATAGTTCATGAATAGTTTTAGGATGGACAAATTGGGGCATATCCAAAAGGGGCTAATCAGCATTACAAGAGAACTGCAGAATATGTTATCAGATGTTCAGTTGAGGGCATGGGCATGTTTAACTTACTAGAGAAAAGCTTTTAAGGAGACATGGTAATTGTCTTTAAATGTTTGAAGGGTGTGTCCTGTGAAAGACAAATCATATTTTCATTAATTTACAGGATTCATATAACAAACTTTTAAAGATTGGATGGGTCAAAAGCACTATCTCATTGTCAAGTCTTATTATTGGTGAAGAAAGCAAGCCCTTAAGAGGTAAGTTAATTGAAGTAAGATGAAGAAGATGAGCTGTTTTACAACTATCTCTTCTTATTCCAAATTCATTATCTGATACTCAATAAGAAAAAAAAAATATATAGATAACTAAATCTGAAGACTGGAAGACATGCTGACAGTTCTGGGACAAAAATCCCATTTTGAATCAAAATGGATTAAAAGATACCAGACCCACCAAAAACTAAGCAAGTTAATCTCCTTACAACCTAGTGAAGACAGAGCTTCAGATATTCATCAAATCCATCAACATTATAGCTTAGCTTTCGAATAGTTGATGAGTTTCTTCTTTAGAGTTAAAGTGGATATATGAGAAAGAATATTGGATCTAAAGTACAAGGACCTATATTGAATCCCAATTTTATTACTTAACATTTTTTGGATCATAAATGAGTGACATCCATCACCTTTCTGGAACTTAGTTTCTTTATATGTAAAATGAGGGAATTTGACTTGATGATCTCTAAGGTATTTTTCATTTCCAAAATCTATATAAAAATAAAACAAGCAGAGGTTGAAAATGTATCAAATCACCAGTTTTAAGATAATTAGAAATAATAATTGAAAGAGATAAGGACATGTTTATAAAGCCAGAGAGCAAGAAGTAGAAAATTAATAAACCAACAAACTATTAAAGCATTCTAACCTTAGGAAATCAGGGGTATTGATAATATCTATAACATACTTTAGAGGAAAATGTAAAATTAAAAAGGAACTAGGGCTAGTAAACTTGGTAGGAAAATCTGATTATATTTTTCTTCTCTCTTGGTACATGATGGCTAGGGATAGTTAAGTGGTACAGTAGATAGCACACCAAATCTGGAATCTGAAAGACTCCCTTTGCTGAGTTCAAATTCACCCTCAGACATGTACTAACTGTGAGACTCTGAACAACTCATTTAATCCTGCTTGCTTTAATTTCCATATCTGTAAAATGAGTTCGAGAGGAAAATGGCAAATCACTCCAGTATATTTGCCAAGAAAACCTCAAATAGAATCACAGATTCTGATATAATCAAATAATGACTGAAAATGAAATGGACAAAAAGCACAATGGTTGCTTTCACAGTAAGATCCTGAGGGATTTGGCCCCAGGAGTACCATACTTGCATAGAGAGAAGGGCCTTGAAGTTTCTTGCTCTATTTCTCTCTATTGAAAGAGAGTTTTTATGATTTCCAGTGCACTTAAGCAAGAATCAACCAATGGAAATCTGAGAAAAATATTTCTACTTCTCTGATATCTTTCTAGAGGTACTTTAACTGCAAGATGTAGATATGACGTACACCTTCCATTATACTGGTACATCATTCATCATTCCCTTTCATAAGGCCCAGATATTTCCTTTCTGTGTTTGCATGCATGGGCATTCTCTGCGTATCTATGTTTTGGGAAGATTATTTCTAGAAATTATTTATCTAATTTCCTCATGCAAAATAGTTGTATCAATGCATCCACATTTATTAAGTACCTACTAAGAGGGACACAATGGACAGTGTTAACATCAGATTTAAGAATACATGCTTTCAAATCTTGTTTCTGGCACATGTAACCCTTAAGATGAGGAAAAGAATAAGCATTTATGTAGTGCCTACTATGTTCCAGGTGCAGGCTAAGTACTTCACAAATATCTTTTTATCTGATCTACCCAACAATCCTGGGAAATAAGTGTTGTTTTCCTTAATTTTGCAGATGAAAAAATGGAGCCCATACAACTAGTTAGTGGCTGAAGCTGAACTTTAATTCAGATCTTCCTGACTCTAAGCCCAACATTTTCTTCATTGTGCTACTCAGCTGTCCCCCAAAACCTTTGTAAGACTAAAAGTTGTGAAACAAATGCAATATACAACGGCAGAGGAATTTTCTTATTTTCTTATTCTTATTGAGAATTCCTTATATCTATGAAATTACATGAATATTCAAAAATATTAACAACTTAGATATACCTGCCACTGTAGTAGATACTGAAGACACAAATATAAAAATGACATTCTATTGGTAAGAATGACAAAACAGAGAAATACACCATGTTCGAAGATAAATTAATTAAGAATCTATACTATATATATGTATATATATTTGTATGTATATATATATATTTAGTTGTAAGAAGGACGAACAACTGTGGGAATCACAAAAGTTCTATTGAATATGGCAAACAAATAGAGAACATTAAAGATAGCTAGTAATTTTAAATGGCAGCAAGAATACAGTAACATATTTCATCCATAGGAGATAGTTTATACAAAAACCCAGAAGTAGAAGATGTAATGTCATATATTGGGAAGGACATTAGAGTCTAGGATCATAGGCACGTGAAAGAGAAAGATATGCAATTGGTTTGAAATGGCATGCAGAAGGTAGATTGGGTAAGATTTTAAAGACCAAAATGAGAATTTATATTTTGCCTTAGAGGTGATCAGTAGTCGACACTTCTTCAGCAGATGAGTGACATAGTCAGAACTCGACTTTTGGAACATGAATTAGCTAGCTGCCATTTGCTAATGTTTGCACAGAATTTAAGATCCTTCATCTCCACGAATGAATGGGTCAGGAAATTTTCTTTGGTTTATCAGAAGTAAAAAGTGGAAAATAGTTAGCATCATAGAAGTATGGAAGAAGGTACAACAAACCCAGAAACCAGAAACTCAAGACATAAATCTAAAACCCCAGCAATTTGAAACCAAATCTTGGAGAACTCAGATACCAATTAAGGAAATATATCACTCATTGTAATATGTTCTGCTGCACTTGAAGTCAAGTCTCAGTTGCTATTTTTTTCCTTTGTTTTGTTTTAAGTCAAAATTTTCAGTGTTGAAAGATAGGAGTTTGAGGTAGATGAAATATGAGTACCTTCTCACATTCAAATGGCTCAGCTAGTACAACAGGTTCATTATTATTATCAAGTTCATCTAAGTGATGACTGGCCCTAACCTGATCTCAAATCCTTCTATAGAAAATTCTGTGTATTTGCTTGTCACCCAGAGTACTCTCCATTTATCTATTTCAATGAAATTCCAAGAATGTCAAACTCCATTCATTTTCTCAAGGTATCCCACAGGCCTCCGAGGCCTATTTACTTACTCAACAGTCAGAAGTTGGCTCATCTTTCTCATCAATAACCCTTTTAAACAGTTTTATAGATTACTGTTAGTAGAAGCCCCATATCAATTCTGGTTTCCAAGGTTCCTTCTCTGGACTATATTTTTTCCACCCTGCCAAAATTTCAAGACACAATTTTCCACATTATAAATAATGATTTGCATATTTATTTTTGAGTTACATTTTCCTTAAATAAATATATAATTTAATTGTGTATGTATAATCATTTCACATTCTTGTTTTCAATATTGATAAGCCTGCATATTATTTAAGTTACATTGCTGTTAAAGATGCCAGTTACCTATTACATGGCTACAAATAAATCAAAAGCAACAAAATCCAATGCTGATGAAATTGTGGAAGATCAGGTAGAATAATCCATTATTACAATTGTAAATTGTAAATAAAAAAGTTGGAGGGATAGAAAGCTAAAAATATAGATTAAATGTCACAAAAATAACCACATATTTTCTCCCACTGAGTCATTCAGATTGCAACCCCTAAGCACCATTAAAAAAAAGAGTAAACAGAAGCTATTTGTAGATAGATTTTGGTAACAGTATTATGTGTGATTTAAAAAAAAAAAGGAAAAATTCACATAGAAAAAATAAAGGAATAATTAGGTAAATTATAGTACATTCATAAAATGCAATGTGCTAATGCAATTAAAACCAATTGGTTAGAAAAAAATCTGGAAAGAGAAAAAAAAAAAAACCAAGGCAAAAAAAAAAAGCCTAATTGGCTATTAGTAGTACATACTAAGTAAGGAAGAAAAGGGAACAAGAAGGAATGGCCAGAGAATTAAGATAAGAATTTATGAAGAATTCAGTGAAAAGGTATTATAACACATTGAGTATTAAATGTATTTGTTTAAATGTTAACACTTACTAGGCATGTTTAGTTGATTAATGGCAGTGTCAATGTTTTAACAAAACTTTTATAAGAAAAAGTTCTTGGACCACTAGGCTTTAAAAAGTACATTTTTGCCAAAGGATAAATTGTGGCACATTAGAAATAGTTGCTGATTTTCATGCAAAAGCCTGACTCTTGATATTTACTAGCTATATGACAGACAAGTTGCTCTTGGCCTCAGTTTCCTCAAAGATAAAATGAAAGCATGATCTCAAAGTTCCCCTTCAGCAATAAAACTATAATTTTATAGCTCATCAAAACCCTTTAGATATAGCATGTTCAAAATTGAGCTCATCATCTTTTGCACCTTCTACCTCTAGCCTCAAAATTTTCCCTATCTCCTCATTTTTCTACTTACATTGATGAGACCATAATTCCTCTAGGGCACCCAGACTTAAAATATCAGATTTATTTTTTTTCCCTTTCTCTGGTTAGAGCCTCATTTCCTTTCACCAAGACCAACCTACATATTGCTACCAGAATAATCTTCTTAATCAATAAGTTAAATCATGTCACTCCCTTTTTCCAGAACTCTCATTCATAGGTTCATTTAATAAAATATAAATGTCTTGGCTTGAATTCAAAGCTTTCAAAATTTGACTCCAATCTTATTTAGTTAATAGTACTTTGCTGTTTAAATTTGACCTGAAATATAACTAAGTTCAAAACGTTCACATGCTACTTATAGAATCTGAAAGTGAATCTGACAAAAGCAGAACCTCCCTCTTATTCCACAATCAGAAGTTGGATCATCTATCTCATCAACAGCCCTTTTAAACAGGCAGTTCAATCCAGGCTTTCCACTAATATTCCTTTAAGTTTCTTTAAAAAAAGAAGTCAACCAAGATGTTTGGTATCATTTCAGACTCACCATTGACTTATTCTAACATCTGAAAATTAAAATAAGGGAGAATCTTTAAAGTTTATGTCATTGAGTCACAAAAATTTCAGGAAAAGACCTCAGAGGTAATCTTGAATAAATTCCTTCTGTTTGAAAACCTCTGATAATGAAGAAAAGTACTGCTACCTCACACAGCCAATGCTACTTTGACATAGCAACAAATATTCAAAGGTTTTCCCATATACTGAGACAAAAATCAGACTGTAAATTCTCCTTCTTTCTGTTAGTTCAATCTTACAGACTCAAAATGTATTTGTTTGTTTGTTTGTTTATTTATTTATTTACTTTGTATTATAGATTTTTATTTACAAAACATATGTATGGGTAATTTTTCAACATTGACCCTTGCCAAACTTTCCGTTCCAACTTTTCCCCTCCTTACCCTTACCCCTTCCCTTAGATGGCAGGTAATCCAATATATGTTAAACATGTTAAAGTATATGTTAAATCCAATATACGTATACATATTTATACAGTTATCTTGCTGCACAAGAAAAATCAGGTCTAGAAAGAAAGAAAAAAAATCTGAGAAGGAAAACAAAAATGCAAGCAAACAATAAAAGAAAGAGTGGAAATGCTATGCTGTGCAGACCCAATTTTTTTTTATTATAATAACTTTTTATTGACAGAATCCATGCCAGGGTAATTTTTTTTACAACATTATCCCTTGCACTCATTTCTGTTCTGATTTTTCCCTCCCACCCTCCACCCCCTCCCCTAGACTGCAAGCAGTCCTATATATGTTGAATATGTCGTAGTATATCCTAGATACAATATATGTGTGCAGAACCAAACAGTTTTCTTGTTGCACAGGGAGAATTGGATTCAGAAGGTAGAAATAACCCGGGAAGAAAAACAAAAATGCAAACAGTTTACATTCATTTCCCAGTGTTTTTTTTCTTTGGGTGTAGCTGCTTCTGTCCATCATTGATCAATTGAAACTGAATTAGGTCTCTTTGTCAAAGAAATCCACTTCCATCAGAATACATCTTCATACAGTATCGTTGTTGACCTATATAATGATCTCTTGGTTCTGCTCATTTCACTTAACATCAGTTCATGTAAGTCTTGCCAATCCTCTCTGTGCAGACCCAAAATTTTAAAAAATGTTTAAACCATCTTTCACACAATAATCCTTCAAATATTTAAAGATATATGTTTCCTTTACCTCTCTTTTTCAAGCTAAATTTTCTCAGTTCCTTGTAATATCTTCTCTAGCTCTCTGGAGTATCTCATGACACCCTTGATCTTAGTGCAGGAGGTAGGAAAGCCACCAAGAGGATGGTCAAAGATGGAATGTCTCATTTCCAGTTCTTCTTAGCCCTTATATACCTTATTGTAATTACATCATTACATCATACTGATTATGTGTGAATGAGAGAACCATTACATCACCATACCAAATTGTTATGTCCAGACTAGGTTTTTTGAGGTCTCAGGACCAGCCTTGATTTCAGCAGAATAATCAGCAGGAGAATAGTCAGGGATAAAGTCCAAAGTTTTTATTGTCTCCTTCAGTCTCCCAGTTTTTATCAGCAGTCTTAGCTAATCAGCCAGTTGACAGTTTGCACATCTAAATGTAATGCCCTGCTTTCTAGAGCCCCCAAGTTGGGTGACAAAATGTACCATTTCTTTCTAGAGCCCCCACACCGGGGTGATTAAAATATAGTGTCCAGACTGGCTATCTGGAGGAACTCAGGACCAGCCTGAGTCCTTGGTCTTAGTGGAGAAGTGATGAAGTCAGGAGAGCTACCATGAGGCTGGTCAAGTCTTCTCTTCTTTGACTGAGTTTGTCCCCAGTTTATATACTCTATTACAATTACATCATTACAGTATACTGAGTATGTATAAACTAGAGAACTATTACATCACCATGCTAAGTACTAAGTATATGTAAACTAGATAACCATTGTCTCATTAATTCCACTGAGTTAACACCTTGTTTCAAGTATACTTCTCCAGAGTTCCAGTTCTCTACACTAAGTACTAAGTATATGTATACTGAAGAACCATCATCTCATCAATTCCACTGAGTTAACACCTTGTTGTAAGTATCCTTGTTTCAAGTATATTCCAAAATTCCAGCCCTCTACAATTCCTTCAAAAGATTGTCAAGTCAGTCACCAAAGACTTGTAAACCTGTAGACCCTTCTTTGGATACAGTTCAGTTTCTTGAAGTCCTTAAAACAAGCTGTCTAGAACTAAACATAATGCTTTAATTGTGGCAACTAATGCAGTAGTATAGTAGGACTATTAATTTCCTCATCTAGATATTGACTTTCTTCATGGAACCTACAACAACCATAGCTGTTTAGTTTAGAAGGTTTTGTTTTTGTTAATTATAGTTTTCTTTCTCTTTTTGTCTTCTTTGTAACATTGTTGACTCATATGAAGCTTGTACTCTAATGAAATCCCTAAATTATATAGTTGGAAGCTACTTTTATTTCCCCATCATATACTGAGAAGATGATTTTTTGGTATATAAATGTAGACTTTGGCATTGATTCCTACTAAATGTCAAATTCTAATTCATTTTTTAGATTTTTTTAAATAATAGTTTAAGATCTTTTCGGGCTCTTATATCTAAATGGTGGGAAATATTTTATTATATCATTTGCAAAGTTTAGAAATAAATCTTCTATACTTTGAAATAAGTTATGAGTAAAAATGTCAAAGAACATAAGGTCCAGGAAATATATATATATATATATATATATATATATATATATATATATATATAATAATAAAGGGTTTTTTTCCTGGTTGATTTTAAACAAAATGATTACTTTTGGATCTGTCTTATAGTTTTATTTATGGATTAGTGCCATACCACTGTGGGATCTCTCATTTTTTCAACACAGAACTCACCAGGGAATGGGTAGTATAATTTAAACCATGAAAATATTACTATATAGCCTAGCTTGTAAGCAGTAATACTCATTAGAGCAATAAATGGTACATTTTGAAACTATAGGTTTTAAAAAGAATTTTAGAGGCAGCATAGGTTGAGGGGTGGAGAACTAACTCCAAAACAAGGAAAATCTGAGTTCAAGTTCCAGCCCTAAAACAACCTGGAAAGTCACTTGAACTCTCATTGTCTCAGTCAACTAAGATTATAGTCTGTGAAACAAGTGCAGATCTACATTGATGGTGATAGGTTTTTGTTTTTTTTTTGTTTTTTTTTTTTTTTTCTGGGATCCAGGAAGGAAGGAAAGAATGAAGGCAGGAAGGAGAAAGGGAAGAAGGGATAGAAAGAAAAGGAAAGAGAGTAAGAATGAGAGAGTGAGAGTGAAAGAGAGGAGAGAAAATGACAAAGTGAGAAAAGGGAGGAAGAAAGGAAGGAAAGAGAGAAAGGAGAGAGGGAGAGGGAAGAGGAGGGAAGAAGAAGTATTCAATTGATTCATGGGTAACTGTTTGACAATAGGTTATATAATACATTCATACTAATTCCTGTTCTCATTTTCCATCATGCTTGACTCTTCATTTGAGGGTTTTTTTTTTTTTATTTAATAGGCTTTTATTTACAGGTTATATGCATGGGTAACTTTACAGCATTAACAATTGCCAAACCTCTTGTTCCAATTTTCACCTCTTACCCCACCCTCCCTAGATGGCAGGATGACCAGTAGATGTTAAATATATTAAAATATAAATTAGATACACAATAAGTATACATGACCAAAACATTATTTTGCTGTATAAAAAGAATCAGACTCTGAAATATTGTACAATTAGCTTGTGAAGGAAATCCAAAATGCAGGTGGACATAAATATAGGGATTGGGAATTCAATGTAATGGTTTTAGTCATCTCCCAAAGTTCTTTCTCCGTAGTTGGTTCAGTTCATTACTGCTCCATTGGAAATGATTTGGTTGATCTCGTTGCTGAGGATAGCCAGGTCCATCAGAACTGGTCATCATATATTATTGTTGTTGAAGTATATAATGATCTCCTGGTCCTGCTCATTTCACTCAGCATCAGTTCGTGTAAGTCTCTCCAGGCTTTTCTGAAATCATCCTGTTGGTCATTTCTTACAGAACAGTAATATATTTGAGGGTTTTCTTGGCCAACGTATTGGAGTGGTTTTCCATTTCCTTTTTCAGCTCATTTTACAGATGACGAAACTAAGGTAATAGGGTGACTTACCCAGGGTCACACAACTAGGATCTGAGTTCATATTTGAATTTAGGTCTTCCTGACTCCAGGACCCCCACTCCTATATCCACTCTGACACCTAGCTGTCAGCTAGGTCACATCCAACACAGTATAATAATTTATGACATTCATTATAGCAATTTAAAGTTTACAAAACACTTTGATTATATGTTCTAATTTGATCCTCATTCTAGCATTCAGCAGTAAGGTAAGAAAGAACATATAATTATCCTCATTTTATAGATGATAAAACTGAAACTAAAGGGGGTTAAGAGGTTTACATTAGGCACATAGGTAGCATTTCCAAGGCAGAATTTGAACCATCTTTGTATCTCTAAAACAAGAAAGAATGGGAAGTAGCAAGAGAGGGAAGAAAGAAAGAAAAAGGGAAGAAAAAGAAGAAATCATTTCTATAGTCCTATTATGTTAAACACTATTACAAATATCATCTCATTTGATTCTTACTACAACTCTGGCAGCCAGATGCTATTATTATTCCCATTTATTGATGAGGAAACTTAAGCAGATAGTAGTTGTGACTTACATAGGGTCACATAGCTATTAAGTATTGGAGGGTAGATTTGAACTCACCTTTTTCTGATTTCAAAGCTAGTACTCTCTCCACTGTACCCCCCACACTCTTGCTGTCTGTGATATCATTATTGTTTTCATACAAAAAAATATTGCTCCCCAGGTTAGAATTAAATACAATGATTCTACATGTGTGTGAGCTTATATGTGCTTCAATGAAAAATGCCTTTTCATCAGGAGCTGGCTGCCTCTTTCTCCCCAGCAGGCTGGTCATTCATTTTCATGCCTTTCTCCACTTAGACACATTTTGTAATGAAATAAGGCTAACAAAGTGGATGGTCTTTGGCACCCAATTTACCCTTCTGGGTACTCTTGCTCATCTCACTTTCATTAAAAATCTGTTGCTCTTGGCCATTGCTGGAGCTCCCACCTCCTCCATTTTCCTGCATGTTTATTTGTTGTGCTCTGCCTCACAGAATAGTGATCAATGATAAAACACTAAGTTACATTTCTTTTTTACTTTCTTGTGACAAGGGCATTTATTCACACATTCAATCACCACTTTTCTATGTCATATAATTGGATAAAGCTATAAACAAGAGTCTGGACATGCTTCTCAACTAGACCTATGCATGTAATTATTTATGATTTCTTGATTACAGCTGTTCTTTTTTCCCTTCTGAATTCATTTTTCCTTATTGTCCTACCTTACAATGGATATTGAGTTGCCTTTCAGATAACTGATAGCTCTACTCATCCTGACTAAAGTGAGAGGACATTTTATTTGTCTCTCTATTTTCTGCTTATATTATATGGGGAAAAAAAGAAATGTAAATAAGATAAAAAATTCAGAAAGAAAAAAATTCCTCATTGTCTACATTCTTATATAGGCTTCAGAAAAACTGGTTGGGGCAGGGGAGAGTCCTTTCCTTTCCCCCACTCCCTTATTTCTTTTTAAAATATATTCTTTTTTTTTTTCTTTAATTATTTCCCGAATGCATATAAAATAAAATATTCATTTCTTAAAATTTTGACTTCTAAATTATCTCCTCTTAGCAGATCCATTTAGTTCCCTCCTTTATTTCCAACCTCTACTTTCAGAAAATGTTTAATGATCATCCACTTCTTGGAGAAAGGAACTTTTTGAGTTTGTCTTTTTATCTATTGCAACTTGAACCATGTCTAGCAGCACATAATAGGTGCTTAGTGGATTAGTTTTGCTCTCTACTTACAGTATTATCAGGGAGTTTACATTGTTACATTTACTATTAATAATTTGCAAACAGAATTTAGGTTCACATTTGAAACATTTGCATCAGACTTCCCCCAATAGTGGAAGTCACACATGTCTGTGTGAGGGTTAGAGTTGATATCAGAACATGGAAGAAGATTGAAATTCTTCTACTTTCCTGCTTCCAGAAAGGACCCACGTGCTTCCTCTCTTTTTATATTAGGGAGAGATCCCTGAACAAAGAAAACAGATCTTGGAAGGCAGAAATTCAGGGGAAAGCCATCTCTTTAATATGTCTCTGACTTCCATCTTGCCTCCATAGTATTTTCCCATATGAATCATCAGGACTTTTCTCTCTTGATTAAGCTATTTTGACCTCACTGGCAATATTCTTTTACTGTATACTGTATATTATATTCTAATTTATATAACTTCTCTAATTTCTATTTGTAATTTGAGCAAATTATTAGGTTTACTTGCTATGCACTTTTTGTAATGGTCTTTTGCATGAGTAAGGAATTGAACCTTGAAGTATCCATTTCTTTCCAATTGGATAGTGACCAGAAAAGCAACTTGGACCTAAAGGCGGAAAAATCATTTGATTTAACTAGAAAGATTTAGGATATCAGAAAATATATAATTCTAGTATTCTATCTCTCTCCATCCAAAGAAAACAGAGAAGGAAACCTGTTAGCCTTTTCTACTGCTTCCCTCCAGGCAGAAATCAAAGTTTTATTGAGAGAATTAGGTCTAGGATTGCTGCAATATCTATCAAATCCTTCCTGCAAGTCACATTTAGACAAATCTTTATAGATATACATATAATCTATATGAGTAATGTGCATACGTGCACACACACACATACGTACACTGTGCATATAATCCATTACTTAAAGAAAAACTGAGGCACAAAGAGGATTATTAGTTCTCAAGACTCTAAAGCAAGTCAGGGGTGCAAATGGTCTTTTTTAAATTAGTCCATATACTGAGGATGTTCTCAAACGAGAGCTTATCAGTGCCTTCACAGCCATATGCATAATTGAATCATTATTTTCACTAAGGATAGATACACCCAATAAAAAGTATAGATCCTAGGAACCCCATGCAGATCTCTAATTGTAAAGGCATAGTAGTCTTATTAACAGGGAGTAGGATCCAGTCCTCTCCTTTCACGTCTGCCAAAGCACAAATCTTGTTTGAGATAATGTCACTATTTTGCTTCTCCCATAATGTGATTTTCTTTACGTGAACCAATCTCAACAGTAAACAGAGTAGTTGATTAACTAGAAGTGTGATCTGAGGGTCCCTCACTTACAGACTCTGATTCCAGAGATCTCTCTTATAATGACAGAAATTCCCAATGGAATCCATTTATTTAAGTTAAGGCATTAGATATGTAATAGTCTTTAAATTATAGATAGCCTTGGTAAGTAGTTAGCATAAATAATTGTGGTAAAATATTTGAGCATAGGTCAATCATAATTCATTTGATGATATCTCATTGGTTGTAACTGAAAAGGAATCTTTGAGAAAGCAAATAATACCACAAAAATATTTCTGCCAAATATTGCCTATTAAATCCCTGATAATTATAGTTATTCTTTTTCCCCTTGCTTTTGTCTTCTTTGCCATATGAAAATTTAACTGAATGTTTAAAAGACAGAAAGAATCCTTCCTTGTCATTAAATATGTTTTTCCTACATTAAATACATATTTATTTTTTAGGTTATTCAAAGGAGGCAAAGAAGAAAAATATACTATGGTAGGACAACTGTTACTTTAAGACCTTCAAGCTTCACAAAACTTGATCTGAAAAGCAGTGTGAAATATTGTCTCAGATTATTATTTAATGTTGGAGCTGAGTGGGAAAACTGGATCACAAATACCTTGTTGATGGAATTGTGAAATGAATTAACTATTCTGGAGAGCAATTTGGAATTATGACCAAAAGGCTATCAGTTCATTCCATTTGATCTAGCAGCCTCACTACTGGGTCTGTATCCCAAAAATATAAGAAAAAAGTAAAAAGGATCCATATTGTTTGCAGCAATTCTTTTAGTGTTGGCAAGGAACTAGAAATTGAATTGATGCTCATCAGTTGGGGAATGGCTAAATAAGTTATGGTATATAAAGGTAATGGAATATTCTTGTTCTATAATATATGTATATATATATATATATATATATTATGTAATATATATTCTTAGACATATATAAGAATATGTTATTCTATAAGAAGTGATGAGCAGATTGATTTCAGAAAAGCCTGGAAAGAACTACATGACCTAATGTCGAGTGAAGCAAGTAGAACCAGGAGAACACTGTGTACAGTAACAACAAGATTATATTATTATCAACTGTGATAGATTTGGCTTTTATCAACAGAGTGATGACTCAAGGCAATTCCAATAGACTTGATATGGAAAATGCTAATGTCAATTATCAAGAAAAATACAGAGACTAGATATGAATCAAAGCATAATATTTTCACCTTTTTGTCTGTTATTTTTTTCCCTTTCTCATGCTTCCTCTCCCTTTTGGTCTGATATTTATTGCACAACATCATAAATATGGAAATATGTTTCAAAGGATTGCACATATTTAACCTATATCAAATCACTTGCTGCCTTGGGGAGAAAGTAAGGAAGGGAGGGAGGGAGGGAAAAAAATTTAGAATACAAAATTAGGTATTGGAAAAATAATGCACTATTGAAAAAAAAATTAACATTGAAGAGTAAATCTGCTGGCGGTTATAAGTCACAGATTTCAGGTTACTAGTCCTGGGGAGGAACAAGACATCAAGTCATATATGTGTGTGAATGTGTGTGTGTGTGTGTGTGTGTGTGTGTGTGTGTGTATAATCCATCCCACCAAAGTGAGGTCAATGACTGAGAGAGGAAACACTCAGTTGTCACAATTAGAAGAAGTTTAAAAGTGGGATTTTGTTTTTGTCTACAAGGTGTCAAGTTCAGATTGTTCTATATTACTAAAGAAGTGTAAGTACATTCAAAATGTCAGCATTCTATAATAGGGATCCAATTACCCTATTCTGGTTATATCTATGCTTACTTAAAAGAAGTGCTGTGTATAGATGACAAATTTTAAATGGAGTATTTTTCAGAGGGAATAAACTATGTCATATGAGTGGTATGTATTATTTGGAACACTGTGAAAATAGTTGTGATAATCAACCAAAAATAAAATATTTTTCTCACTGGAATCTTTTTTAAATAAGTCTTTCTCAATCAATATTTATTGATTACTTACATGTCACAAAGAACTGCTGTGTATCTCATAATTAAAGAAATTGAACAGAATTAGAAAATGCCCCTAATATCCCATAACATCATTTACTAGAACACTGTCATTGAAATTCACTAATAAAGGAAACGTCAAATAGGTGCAGCTAAAGAAGTCAACAGACTTTTACATCTATATTCAGAAATTATGCAAAATTTGGAGACATCCAGTTCAGCAACAGAGCCTCATTTAAGCCACTCACAAGTTCTTTTCCTCTCTGACATTGTTCCTAGCTTTGAGCTTCTAAGAAATGTCCACCATCATTGATGATCTCTGCAATCCCTTCCAGCTCTAAAATTCTATGTTCTATGTGATCAGAAAAGATTAATCATTATTCTGCAAACACTAGGTGAATGTGGGCCAGGAATAATATCATTTCCTAGGGGAAAAATACCACTTTCAAAGATATTATCTCTACTAGTTCCCTGTTATTGTGCCATATCATGAAAAAGCTGTGATTTTATATCTCCTTCAAGATGACTTTAATAGCATTTTTTTTCAGATGCTATTCATGACCTACATTTTATTCCAAGTGTAAGAAAAGTTGTACTAAAAATTATGTGAAATAAAATGGAGATGATAAATTTATGGGTAGAATGAAAATAGATACAAACTGGATATAAGTTTAAATTTTATACTGAAGACAATAGCATAAATAAAGTTATCAAGCTTCCACAGAATCATAAAAATCTCAGTTTGAAAGAGAACAGATCAAATCTGAGCTAATTTCCAAAAAGAAACAAGATAATGAAAAGAAAGGAGGCTGACTTTAATGTAGGAAGAATTGGGCACATACTTTGGTACACACTGGTTCTTTGGCTTTTGTTTTTTTCTCTCAGAAGTCACTTCACTAGTCTAGGTCTCATTTTCTTTCTTTCTTTTTTTTTGAGTAGTATTTTATATTTTACAAAATATATGTAAAGATAGCTTTCAGCATTCATTTTTGCAAGGCTTTATATTCTAAATTTTTCTCCATTTCTCTCTAAACTCTACCCTCCCCAAGATAGCAAGCAATCTGACAGAGGTTAAATATATGCAGTCCTTTTAAACATATTTCCATATTTGTCATGTTGTACAAGAAAAATCAGACCAAAAGGGGAAAAAAAAAAACTAGAAAAAGAAAAAAAATAATAAAAAAAGTGAAAATGCTATTCTTTGATCTACATTCAGTCTTCATAATCCCATCTCTGGATACAAGTGACATATTTCATCCCACACCTATTGGAATTTAGGTCTCATTTTCTTGATTCATTATATGAAGGGTTTGGATTAAACAATTGTTGTTAAAGCACTTAAAAAAAAAAAAAAAGCCATGAGCCAGTTGTTTGCACAGTGGTTAGAGCACTGAGTCTGGAGTCAGGAAGACAAGTTCAGATCTAACCTCAGACACTTCATAGCTATTTGATCCTGGACAAGTCACCTTAATACTGTAAAATGGGGGTAACAATTGCACCTATCTCACGGGGTTTTGGAGGGGTCAAATAAGATAATATATTTTTTAAAGTGGTTATTAAACTCATAGTAGCTTGGCTCATAGTAGCATTATATCCATGTTTCTTATTTTCTTTTCTTTCCCTTTCACTTTCCTTGTCTGTTCCTAAGAACTCATCATAGTCTGATTTATGCCCGGTGAAAGCATGCCTTCTGAAGCATCTCTGAGAAGTGTTTCATAAAGATTTCCCAGTACTTATTAAATTATTTTCACTGGCAAGGATCTTACTTTCTTACAAAATGACTTTAAATATGGTGCAGTCATGTTATTTTCAATTCTATTCTACTTTCTTCCTTGAGGAGAAGTGGCCTAAGGGCATGAAGAAATAGAATAATCTTTCATTGTCTTTTTGGCTCTAGGCTCCTAGGAAGTATGCTTGATGCTTCACTATCAAAATATGATCATTTGCAAGTCTCATTAATTCCTAAGGACAACTCCTAGTATCCTCCTTCTATGAAAGACACAAACTGAGTCTTCTCCAAATGATTCTTTTGAAGAATATTTTCTATGTTTTATTTTGATGGAGAAAAGACATATGTTGAATATTCTATGCAAATCAATGTGATCTAAAAATGTGAATTTGTAATGGTTGAAGCATCTGCTCAGGATACTAACTGGCAGCAAACTAAACAATAGATGAAAGATAAATGTAAACCAAGGTTATCTCGGGAAGAAAAATTTGAAGAAAAGAGAACAGTGGCATAGGAGTAGTTGCTGACCTATTTCTGTGTGCAGGTTGGGAGTAGTTCTGGTAGTTACTGCAATGTGAGAGGTAAGTAGGGAAAACATAGCAGTCTTGGATGCAGCTAAACTTGTAATTACATATAATGAACTACCTGGCAGTAACAACAGCCATCTGAATCTTTCTTTTCCTTTTCATGAAGACTTAGCAAATTGCTATTTTTTTAAATGGGGACAAAGGTTGTACAACAGATTATAATGTCTTCAAAGAAGTCCAATATAGTTCCAGGGCTCTGTTTTGAAATATTTTCAGAACATATTGCTAAAGTATAAGGCTGGGGTCTACAATAAAAAATAGCAATAATTAAACTCCTTCCCCCTCTCAAAGGCATGAAAAAAATTTTATCTAAAGTTAATTATAAATGAATTTTTAATACACTGTCCTGAAAAAAAAAGAAAAGTAATATTAACCAGTTGTGAACCGCTTTGATAAGTCTGGGGGGAACTGAATTCAATTCTCAGAATAACTTTAAGAGAACATGAAATAGAATACATACAATTTTGAATAAAAGAAACCAAAGATTAGTATAAATAAAGATGTATTGTTTTCACTATCAAAGCTTGTGAACATTCTGAAATTTATCCAAAGATTCCAGGATATGAATTCCTTCAAGACATTACTATAAGATATTACAAAAAAATCATTCTCTGAAGACATAAAATGACCACATTTGAAAACTTCAACAGAGACACTAAATCTCTCTCCACTTATATCTCATTGTGACATAGAGAGTAAACAGGTATTAAAATCCTAGCTGAGCAAACATGAGTTCTAGAAGATATCATGTACAAATGTACATAGTAGGAACAAGTGAACAATAGACCTAATGACATCACTTCTTTAATAGATTTCATTGATTTCATTTCACCTTTAGAATCAAATAAAGTCAAATGTAATATGTGAAAATTTCTCAGCATAGAGTAGCTTGTTCCCAACCTCTTCCATCTATTTAACATTCAAAGTTCTCCCCTACTTTTCCATTCTTCTTACAACATTCAATTCCCATATATTTAGTAATGCAGTGAAATGACTTCTTTTCTGTCCCTTGAACAAGATATCCTCCCCAAAATGCATGCTGAGTAGACTGTTCCTCATCTCTGCTTCCTGACTTCCTTTAAATACCAGTCAAAATCCTGTAGTCTTTAAATATAAAGTGTTTCCTTGTCTCTCTGAATCCTAATGCCTTCCCTTTGTTAAATATTTTATTTTATCCTGTATATATTTTTTGTAAATATTTTTTTACATGGTTTCTTCTCTTTTAGACTGTGAGTTCCTTGAGATCAGGGATTGTCTTTTGCTTCTTTGTATCTCCAAAACACACTGCCTGGCACTTAAATGTTTATAGCTGTTCAATCAGTTTTCAGTTGTGTCTGACTCTTTGTGACATCATTTGGGGTTTTCTAGGCAAAGATACTGGCATGGTTTGCCATTTTTTCTCCAGTTCCACTTTATAAATGAAAAAATTGAGACAAATAAGATTAAGTGAATTACCCAGGGTCACACAGTTAGTGGTTAAGGCTAGATTGGTACTCAGGAAGACTCATCTTCTTGACTCCAGATCCAACACTTTCCCACTATGTCATTGAGCTGCCCTAATAAATATATTTTGAATTTCTATTGGCTGAAACTGAAAAACAATCTAGTTAAGTGGATAAAAGCTCATCACAAGAAGCTAAAATAGTTTTAAAAGGATATGACAATTCATAAAACAGAAAAATTACCACTGACACTGATAGCTTCAAAAGTTCTTAATGAGCAAATATATATATACTTTCATTACTTCACATCATATTTTAACAAGAAATCCTGGAAACTGAAAATTGCTATCTATTTTAAATATAACTTACCCATTGCAGAACAGAAACTAAGTCATTATATATTTCTCTACCTAAAGTATATTGAGCAATTGTTAACCAACCTTTTTTTTTTTTTCTGAAAGCAACACTCTAATAAACAACATTATAGGAAAACTTCATATCTTTAGAGCAATTAACACTTCTCCAAAGTTTTTTTTTTACTAGTTTAATCTTCTCTCCCTCCCTCCCTCCCTCTCCCCTTTTCCCTCTCTTCCCTTCTCCTCCTTTCTCTCTCTTCCCCTTTCCCCCTCTCCCCTTCCCCGCTTTCTTTCCTTCTTTCTCTGTCTGTCTCTCTGTCTCTCTGTCTGTCTGTCTGTCTGTCTCTCTCTCTCTCTCTCTCTCTCTCTCACACACACACACACACACACACACACACACACATCATTCAAGAAACTCTATTGCATCCCTAATGCCTCCATCAAATAAAAAATTCTTCCATATCCAACATCTTTCATAACCTATTCCCCTTCTATCTTCCCAGGCTTCTTATCCCTTTTGTTCCACTATATATTCTTAGATGTAGTGACTTTGGCCACTTTACTGTTCTATGAACAAGACACTTGGCCCCACATATTTTCTCTGGCTCTCTCCTCATTTCTGTCTACTATCTTCCCCAAATTTATTTAGATCTCAGCTAAAATTCCATTTTCTATTTAAAAAAATAAAACCTTTCTCTACTCCTCTTAATTTTAGTGTCTTCCCTCTTCTTATTATTTTCTCTACATACTGTATTTATCTTGTGTATGCACATTACTTGATTTGTTCTCTCCCTTATGAGATAGTTGAGAACATAGACTGTATTTCAGCTTTTTTTTTTTTTTTTTTTTTTTTGCTATCTCTAAGACTTACTACAGTTCTTGGCAGGTACTTAATAGGTTGTGGTTGTAGGTACTTAATAGATGTGTATTGGACTATTGACTATTTCTTCACTTCTCAATAAAACTCCAGGCAAAAGCTTCTACACTTATTGTTTCTTCTTCCTTTCCTCTCATTTACTCCTCACCTTTTTTTCAAATCAGTTTTTGAATGCAACACTCAACTCCTTTCTCCACATTACCAATAATTTCTTAATTGTTAAGTTTAATGATTTTTTTTTCAACTCTTACTTTTATTGGTTGCATTTACCACCTACACATCACTCTAGCAATGATTCCTCTGATTTTCTGTCCAATCCTTTGAGGGGTCATCTTGATGTTATTTTCATTTATTGTTGTGTTCCCCAAAGTTCTGTCCTGAGTACTCTTAATTTTATTCTTATATGGTATTTCTTTCTTGATAACCTCATTAACACCAAGGGTTTGACTATCAACTCTATTCTAATGATTTTAAGTAGCTGGGTTGGCCTAATAGAATGAGTACTGGACTTGGAGTCAGGAAGAACTGAGTTCAAATCCAACTTTAGACATTTTCTTATCAGGTAACCATTAGGCAAGTCACTTCTGACTCTTGTCTTGATCTTAGTTTCATCATCAGCAACATGGAAATCACCACAGCATGTGTTCCTCATGGTTATTGCAAGAATAAAATAAGATGAATATTCAAACCTTAATCTACTATGTAAATGTTGGCCATTATTACAATTCAGATACATGTATACATGCATTCATATATAATATGCACATACATATTACATACATGTGTTCCTACACACTTGCATATAGATATTTATAATGTTTATAAGCATGTATACATATATTATATATGAGTACACACATATCTTACATATGTATGTATATGCATAAACACATATACATATATATGAATCCCTTGAGATAGATTAGGGAACTTATTTTGTGTATGAAGTACCCACAACACAACTTGTATTACTCTGTACCACTTTCATTATCTTAGAGATAAAAATTATTATTTTTAATAAAGTAATTATTACCAACATATTATTAAAATGGTTAGTTGTGTTTTATTTTTATATTTTTAAAAAATATTCTAAAATAAGGGCAATAACAAATAGCAATGATCCTAAACATGGTCATCTTTGTATATTTATATTTATTTATAACCTGTTATCCAATTGACATGTCCATATGTCTATTAGATATGTGTATCTATGGTATAAACAATTGTATATATATATATATATATATATATATATGTACATACACACACACACAGCATCCCAATTCTCAATATAGCATCACCAATTGCCTACTAAATATTTTCAAAATGAATTAGATACAATTCAAATTGAACATGATCAAAAGAGAACTAAATATCTTTCTGTTATTATTTTTCATATTTACATACCACACATATTACAAATACTTTCCTTATAAAAACCTTGTGAAATAGTTGATCAGTCATACTTGTCAAATTGAATTTTGGCAATGCAAATTTTCCCCCTTACCTTACAAAGATAGTGATTGGGACTCCAAAACCACATGATTTGTCCACAGACACAGCTATTAAAGGTGGTTAGAGGCAGGGTTCTAATTGAGTTCTTCTGAGCTCAGATCTAGCTTTTTTTTTCCATTCACAAAAGGTTAACATAATGCAAATTTCTTTAGAATCTTATGAATGAGAAGGGACTTTTAGGGGTTTCAAACAAAGGCATAATCCAAACACACAAGAGGTTAGTGAATTCAAGACCCAGGACTCAAATGCTTTTTGTTGTAAAACATAGATAACATTGCCTCTATGCCATATTGTAAGTCTAGTCCACCTCCTAGATATATCCAATTATATGATAGATATTAAGTATCATATGAGAAAGACTAAAGAAATTATTGAATTTTTCACTTTTTATCTGGATGGGTTAGCATTTCATCTCCATAGTCAATAGTCATCTAAGAATGGCAGTGGGATATTGGATTGCAGCAGCCCAAACCTTATTAGATCTGTCCCCTTATTAAAGCAATCATGTGAACAGTTACCTTTATTTTTCCAATTACTAGCTATCAAAATGTGGCAGCATTAACACACCATCAGTTCTGTTAATGAGTAATAAGCCACATTTCTCCACGCAAAGAAGTTGATGAAGTTTTCTAGGTGTGAAATAAAAAAAAGTTTTGTGATAAAATGCTTTCCCCTACAATGTAAAATTTTTACATTTCTCTTAAAAAGCTTTTAATCACCAACATAAGTTTAATAGTGATGGGGAAGACAAATTTTGATATGTGTGTGATTTCATTAGAATTATAGGTTAGAATGGATTCCACAATGACAACTAATCCATCCCATCAAGAGAGCTATGCCATACCCCAAGAGAAATATATTTAACCTAAGCTTAATGTACTCCAAGAAGGGAAAATTCAGAAATTCCTTTGATGTTCTGTTCTAGGATTTAATCTTTTTGTTTTCAGAGGTTAATCTCCTTGGTCCAACTGAAACTCTTCCTTGCAGAATGGTGTCTATTTATGCATTCCCCCTGCTCAAGGGATGATAATAAAGCTCAGTAACTGAAAGGCAACGTTTTCCATTTTGTTTTTATAATAATAATAAAGAGTCAGATGAAGCAGGGTCTATGCTGTTGTAACATTATTTTTTAAGTCTTGAACGGTAGTTGTAAAGTGGCTTTTCATACTGATATTAAATAATTCTAAATCATTGAGAGACAGCATAGCATGAAACAATGGCAGACCTTTAGATCTGGGATTAGAGGGGGACAACTAAGTGGCACAGTGGATAGAGCACCAGCCCTGAAGTCAGGAAGACCTGAGTTCAAATCTGACCTCAGACACTTAATACTTCCTAGCTATGTGACCCTGGGCAAATCACTTAATCCCAATTGCCTCAACCAAAAAAAAAAAAAAAAAAAAAAAAAAAAAAAAAAAAATTTGGGATTAGAAAAGAACTGGATACTAATTATATGACCACAAGTAAGTCACATTACCAATCTGAGCCATAGTTCCATCCAGTATAAAATAAGGGAGGATAATGACTTTTCTAACATCCCACAGGTTTGTCATAAATAGAATTGTACTTGGGAAATATATTATGGCTCTAATTGTTTATTTAATACTAATCATAGGTCCTAAATATCTACCTGCCTTCTTTCTTCATGAATGCATATGTAAAGTAGGTATCTAAGTAATACATAGAGAGGTCTGTGATTTTCTGACCATCCTCCTTCAATCAAAACGTGGAGTCAAAAATCCTCACTGCATACAATTACTAGACAGTCACAGAAGTAGGTCTTCACTCTCTGGTCCTTGCTATCTAAACCCACCTAAAAGGGAAAGTTTTCCTCTGGGATCAGTTATAAAGACGTCATTGTCCCAAGTGACTCATTTTCCTAGGTGAGAGTAATTCCATGTTTAAGTTTTAAGGTTCATCTCGGAGAAAAAAGGATTATTTATAAAATAAATCTGTGACTCAATAGCCCTCGGGGAGATATTTTAACTTTCCATATCAGAAAACTGTCCAGCATACTCCGTAAAAAATAGAAAACAAAAAACAAATAACAATAAAAAATTATTAGAGCCAATTCCCTCATGCCCTCTGATCTCAAATAATGATATGCCTAAGAAAATGGATACAAACTTTTTTTGTAAGAAAAGAGAATCAAACTTTTTAAATTACATTAACTAGATAGGAATAATATATTAGTTTGTTTTTGCTTGTTTGGAGGGGTTTTGTTTGTTTTTAGCTGAACCTAATCAAACAAAAGAATGAGGAAGAGGGGAAAAATATTCCTCAACAATATGGCATGGCCAAAGGTAAGAAAACAGAAATATATCAATCCATCAAGTTCCATTAGCTCTGCCAGGCAGACATATTCAAGCAAACAGCAAGATCTGCCCCAGTAGATCATGCTTTAAGCAAATGAATGGACTGGACATTTTTCAATTAACTGTTCACAATTATAGTTGTTGTTATATTATATATAGGGTAGCAGCACCCTTGCTTGACATCAGTTCCTGCCACTGGGAAGAGTCTGCCATTCCCACTCAACACACAAATACACACTTAATAAGTCATGTTTTTCAAGACATTTCAGTATCAATTTCCATCTATAAAAACTAGATTTCCTAGCCTCCACTGATGATATTGAGGTATATACATACATGCATATATCCATAAGGTCTTTTCTGAAACATGTCACATGCACATTTTTTTTTCCATTGGCTGTCCCCTATGCCTAAAATACCTATCTATCTCAACCTCACTGAATTTAGTGTGTGTGTGTGTGTGTGTGTGTGTGAGCTCACAAGTACACATGTTCACAGGAATGCAAATTCCCTGAAAGGAAGAATTCTTTATTTTTGGTCTTTACTTACCAATATTTAATAATTACTAGTACCTAGTTGGGACTTTAAAATATTTTCTATATTGAATTAAATTCCATGTTTGCTTCAGAGTTTTACAGTCAAGGTACCTAAACAATCAAGAATTGATCAGAGGATAAAGATAAGCAGAATCATAGAAAGATTAGGCTTGAGGAATTTTATAAATCATCTCCCACACCATTTTTTAATTTTGTACATAAGGAATTGAGGCCCAAATAAATCGAGAGAATTCCACAAATTCACTCAAATACTTAATAGTAGGAGCTAGAACTAAAATATTCAACTTCTAAAATCTAGTAACTAGTGGTTACTATACTAGTACTTGTTTAAGTATCTTAAGGATATCTTATTTAGCCCTATAGGATAATAGTAAAATGTATATTTTAATTGTGCTATATTTGAATTTTTAGTGGTTTCATATGTAAGGCAAACAAGCTTGTTAAAGATGAATGAAACTCCCATAATATATATATATATATATATATATATATATATATATATATATATATACACATATATATACAACCCTAGTCATATATTTTACATTAAAATTAATCCAGTATTATAAAAGTACAATAAAGAATTTTACAGAGAACCTTTGAAGATTGCATACTGAAACATAAGTTTTCAAAGACAAATTTTTGCCTTTACATCAAGAATGTTGTCATTGTGTTTCTTGGGTCCACTTTTAGACTAGTTTGCATTTCTGATTTTTCATATTTATTTAATGTTCCTTCCTGCTGATTGCTTTCTATTTTAGGTAATAGAAAGCAATCTTTAGCCACATAGTCACTAAAAGTTTGGGCAGGAATGCTCAAACGATTCTATATACCAACCGGCACATCTGGCTCCTGTGTAAATATCCCATTATACAATATCTTGTAGTAAGGGGGTCTTTCTTCTTCTGAAATTTATATGGAGACTCTATTTTAGAATTAAAGCCAAAATTCTTTTTTTCTTTTATTCTTTCCTATGATATTAAAACCTAAATAATTCTAGTTGCTTATCTCACAGTGTTGTAAAAAATGTGATTGGTAATCTCTAAAGTGATATATAAATATGACCTATTACACTTCCAAAAAAATTTTAAAAGGAGGAAAAATAAACAAAAAAACCCAAACCTGCTTTTTCAAGGAGAATGGGGAATAAGTAAATCCCTGAATTTCATATTTTAATGTTCCATTCAAAAATTTCATTTCTTTTCTTTTCCAATTCTTTCCTTTTTCTTCCTTCCTTTTTTCTTTTCTCTTTCTTCTCTCCTTTCAATACATTTATTTAATGAGCAGATACATATTCTATACTTATTATATACTTTTTAATGTTAAATGTAACATATCCTCTTACACAAGGTTTTTCTTACATTCTGTTTAACTTACACATTCTGACATTGGCGAGTCTAATTTATTAGACTAGACTACCAAATCTACATTACAAGATAAAAGATACCACTTCCTAAGTATTCTAAAAGTGTTGTAATGCCAGAGAAACTGAGGCAAGATAGAGATTAGAGAGTTATAATATTTTATTTGAAAGGGAGAGATTTACTGGGATCAAATGGATCCATGGTTTGGTCCCAGGGCTGAATAAGACTATCGTCTCCAAGAATCCAGCAAACAATGTCAGTTTTCAATGACACACACACACACATACATACATATATATATGGCTTCAGATACAGGGGTAGACTGAGGTAGGGGCAGAATCAGGGTTCTGAGAGAGGGAACAGGACTATGGATCTGGTTCTAACAGGATGGGGGAAGACATGGGGGACATCTGATAAATTGGGATTACAGAATGGGGAGAGGCACCCAACATTCTGATGATGTCTAAGATAGTAGGTCTTTCTCCTTATCTGGATCATCATGATTAGAAGGAAGGGGTGGTTTTGCAGCATTGACCAGAACTATTAGGAATTGAGGCAGAACAATTCAGGGAAACTGAGGCAAGACAATTTAGGGAAACTGAGTCAGGGTAATAAAAGAGAACTGTGGCACAACAGTATGAGGGGAGAGAGGACATATTCACCACTCTATCTCATGAACACCACAAATATGTTTCCTAAGTTACACAGAAGCAGCTACTTACATTGATGACACCATTAATTCTTAAACATAAAATATTTACTTACAACAAAGCAAAAGTAAGAGTAATCAGTATGTCACAGTTACTTAATATTAGATAATATATTGCCATGCACATCTAACCTTGGGATTCACCACCATTTAACACAGTGTTAGTGACAGAGCAGGTACATATGCATAGAAACAACAAAGAGATAAGAGGACACATGCTCAGGCTTGCTCATCCCTTTGTACTGGAGGCATGGATATCAGGGATCCCTTTAATTTGTAGTCATTTTTCTACTACGTGTTCTTCTGGTCCTCATTATTCTGCTTAAAAAATCTTCTCTTCTTGTATTCATACTAAAAAGAGAGAAACACTCTAATTCAAAATCAGTTTTTCAAAAGTACTAAAGAAACATCATATTATTATAATGATAAGTAGTTCCCACAAGTGAGAGAACTGAGAAACTCCTCAGGTTGGCTCTCTAGGGCAATGCAAACAAGCTCAATAGGATACAGGTTCATTTTATCAACTTCAAGCCTCTTCTGATAACAAAGCAAATTCAGATTTTGTTTGTTGTTGTTATTGTTGGTTTTGTTTTGTTGATCAAACCAGAGTGCTTAGTAAATAACAACCAGTATCTTTAAGAGATAATAAGTAAAGTTTTAACAGGATTCAAAGGGAATAAGCAGAATTCAGGTCTATTCCAAAGAACTTCAGCATTTTCCTGCTTGCCAATCAGTAAATCACAACACAAGAAGTCAAAGCCTTCCTCTCAGCTATAATCTTAAGAGCTTCTTGTTATCTATTCAACTCAAATTCCTCCAGCTGGTTATTGTATTATTTTCCTTCTCCTTTCTTCAACACTCTCAATGCCAAAAATAAGAGCCTCCTGGAGCTCAATGATTCATCTTTCTTTTTTGAATTAAACTTGTCAAATGTATCTTTTTATTCATTTCGAAAGCAACATTCCTTATTTAATCCATTTAATGCACCAATAGTCTCCAAATAGATATTTGATTTGGCAATTTTGAAAGTTTTAACCTCTCAAAATTAAAAAAAAAAAAAAAAGAAAATTGAAAAAGAGCTGATTAAACACAGTGCCTTGCAAGTAATTTTTCTGTTTTCAAACTGTCCTTCTAGTTTTCAACTGGGTTTTCCTAACACTCTATTTTTCTTCACATTTTTTTCCAAATAATTTCTTTACATTTTAATTTTATCAGTTTTTAGTAAATAACAGTTCTTTTCTGCCTCCTTTCCTTAATCAAATTTATCATGTAAAAAGGGGGCCACATATAGCTTCTTTTACAAGTTGATTTTTATTTTTCTCCATACAAATGTTGTTTTTCTGTTCCAAAAGTTTGTTATTCACCTTTCAACTGCCAAATTATTTACGTAAGGGCCAAAATCTTGTACAGTGATTCATAACTAATTCTTTTAATTCAACTCATCAATTTAAATCTTTGTTTTTATATTTCCATTTCTCAAACAACTTACATAGGTAACATTCTATTACACAACTATTGGGGAGGGTAGGTGGTGTGGACAGAGTACTATTCATGAAGTCAGGAAGATGCATGTCCTATTCTGCATTCAAATATTTGTTAGTTGTGTGTCTATGGACGGAGGTTGGTAAGTGGCACAATGGAGTGATGCCATCAAGTAGTGAAATGGATAAAATGCTAGACCTGGTTCAGGAAAACTCAACTTGCTGAGTTCAAATCTGGCTATACACTCATAGCAGTTACGTGAATCTGGGCAAGTCACTTAACCATATTTATATATCTCAGATTCCTCATCTGTAAAATGTTTTGGAGAAAGAAATGGCAAATGACTCCAGTATCTTTGCCACAAAAACCTCAAATGATATCATGATGAATTAAACATGACTAGAATGACTAACAATGCCACGGACAAGTAACTTTATTTCTCTCTACCTTGTTTCTGAGATGTTTACATTTGAGAATACTTTGAAATGCTTTATCTCAACAGCTAGATCACCTAGTTTTCCAAGCAACAATAAAAGCTAATATATAAATTGACAATTGACAATTTATTAAGAGTATACAATGTGTCAGGCACTACAGATATAAGTATAAAGAATAAAATCATTCCTATTTACAAGATATCTACAATCTAATGGGAGAGACAAAAAGAATTTTTTAAAACGTATATTGAAAAAGAGGCCACTATAAAATTGAGAAATTGACAAAGGTTTCAAGCAAAAGATAGCATTTGAACTTCATCTTACAGGAAGGGAGGGGAGTTATGAGTGCGAAATAGAGGAAATGTATTCTAGGCATGTGTTATAAAGAGTTAAAATGACTAGAAACTAGAAATGGATTACTATTGTATGAAGACAAAAAAAAAAAGAAAGTCAATTCATCAAGATAACAAAGTAAGAAAGGAAAGAGTTCAACAAGGCTGAAAAAATATTATTTTTTAAAGTTAAAGAGGAATTTATATTTGATTCTGGAAGCAATTGGAATACAATTAAGTTTATTGTTTAGGAAATTCACATGGTCAGATATTTACTTACAGAAAAAACAATTACTGAAGTGGTGGGAGATTTGAATTAGGGAGACCAAAGAGTGGGTTACTACAATATTCTAGATAAGAATTTTAGAGTCTTCTGTGAAGGAACTAGCTGCAAGAGATATTGTAGAGATAGAAATAGCAATCTTTGATAACCTGTAAATAAAAGGCTATTAAAAAAAAAAAGAAATAGCAATCTTTGGAAAATAATTGGATATGTGGTGTGAGGAACAGTGAGGAGACAGAGCTAGGCCAAGCTTATGAATCTGGAACACTTGTGTGTCTTTGAGAGAATTAGAGAAGTTAGGAAGAGAGGAAAGTTTTGGGGAAAGATAATGAGTCCAGTTTTTGATCTGAGCTGTTTGAAATACTTCCAAGACATCTAGTTTAAAATATCCCAAAGGAAATAGGTAATGATCAAAGAAAAAGAGAGACTCTCCCTCGAGAATATATTCTATATATAGAAATGGAGAGGTGTATGTGTGTGTGTGTGTGAGAGAGAGAGACGAGAGACAGAGAGACAGAGAGAGAGAAAGAGAGAGAGAGAGAGAATGTATACATATGTGAATCTATATCTATTCTATGAACATACAGATATGTAGATATAAAATATGTGTTTATATTCAGATATATACACATACTCACAATTTACTATATATTTACATATAGAATATGCGTGTATATCCAAATGTATATATAACACAATTTTATATATATGTAAATATATAATATATATAAAATAATTTATCAAAGTCTTTCTATGTAAGACAGAGAGAAAAAGAGAGAGAGAATACGTAAGTATGTGAATCTATCCCTATCTATTCAATAAACATACAGATATGGGAATATAAAATATGTTTATATTCAGATATATATACACACTCATAATTTGATATGTATTTACATTTAGAATATGCATAAATCCAAATGTATATATAAAAATTAATATATATCTGAATATATATAAAATAATCTATCAAAGTCTTTCTATGTAAGACAAAGAGAACAAGAGATAATATAAACATATGTGAATCTATCCCTATCTATTCTATGAACATATAGATATGGAGATATAGAATATGTATTTGTTTATATTCAGTTATATACATACACTCACAATTTAATATATAATTACATAGAGAATATATGTCTATATCCAAAAATATATATAAAACACAATTTAATATATATATAAATATATGTAAAATAATCTATCAAAGTCACTCTATATGAGACAGAGATAGAGCCAGAGGTAAGATCCACATATATACACACCTATCTGTTTATGTGAACATACAGATATGGAGATAGATTAGATCATAGTTTAAATACTAGAAATGATCATTCCAACCCATTTTATAAATTAGGCCTAAAGAGGTTAAATGATTTGACCCAGTTCACTGAGGTAGTAGTAAATGGCAGAACTTCCCAGGTCCACTGACTGTAAATTCAACATATTACCCTTGGGTTGCTTCTGACTATAAGCTGCTGAGGATCATTGTACTTTTAGATGGTGTGTATCTCCATTTGAAATACAAAATGCTTTTTTTATTACATTTATATCACTCATTCAAATTGTATTGTCTATGTTGGGTTGTATGCTGACTCAGAGTGAATGTAAATAACAATTATTTCTGTTTTGGTCAAAAACCCCTAAGGTCTTTTCCTCCAAGACTGATTTAAAAAAAAAAAAAAAAACAACTAAATAAAAAACACCATTCTCTGCCGCATTTCTTATCTAACCTTAATCACTGATTGGGCATTGCTTCAGTCAAACCTTTTAAAAATCTTAGATTAAAAAAGCCCAGACCTCCCACTGTATCCAAGATTATCTCTAGTCATCCTGATCTATATCTGGCCACTGGACCCAGATGGCTCTAGAGGGGAAAGTAAAACAGGGGAACTTACTCAGTCCTCCCTCACTTAAATCCAGTTCCCTTGCCCATCTTGACATTACCTCCTCGATGTCATTCATAGCTGTCTTCAAGGATGGAGGACAAACTTAAACTATATTATTACATGATGCATCATTTCCCTCATTCACATTTCCATCTATTGGAATCCAATCTCTCCTTGAAATTCCAGCTCAAATAAGTCCAATCAATATTAATCCTCCATCCAATTTCTTTTATGCACTCATCATGTTTCATTCTATATTACAATTATTGTTATATGTCACATAATGTTAATAGACTGAAAATGTCATGAAGGCAGGGATTTTCTCTTAGCTAATTTCATTTCCTTCCCCAACACTTAGAGCAATTACCACTATATTTGATTGGAAATTAATAATGATTTTTTTAAAGATGAGGTGAATCCAAATCATTAATTTGCCTGGTTGATTTTTCAAAAATAAAACTACTTTTGTTGTTGGTAGTGGTGATTTTCTAGTTATTTTTTTTTCATTGACTATACTTAATCATAAATGTCTTCCTGTTGAATATACTAAAAAGATGATTGGCAAAAATAATGACCAGATGATACACTTGAACACAGTGTATTGTATTTGCTCCTAAATGACCACCACTGAATATTCCTGCTTTTTTTTTTCATTCCCCCAATGTAGAAAGTTTTAAGGAGTAATTCTCAGAATTTTCTTTCCCTCCATATGATTTTCTTCAGGACAGACATTATGAATCTATAATCTGAACTCTATAAGGGGGAAGATCCTGAAAATTTCTCCCATTCCTTCCTCTTGGAAGGAAAAAATTAAGTGAGCAGCATAACAGTAAGACAAAGACTTCCCACTGTTGATCACCTTCTGGCATATAGTTGATTCAAAATAAATGAATATTCATCTGTATTGATTTTAAGGTGACATCCCCTTAAACTTCTGAAATGACTTAGAGCAACTGATAAGAGAAAGGCACAAACATTGGGGGGATAAGGGAAGGATTCCCACCTCCCTTTTATTTTTGTAACCCCAATTCCAGGCTTAGTGTCTGGAACAAAGAAGGCACTTAAATCTTTGTTGTTTAGAAAGTGAATTGAATTGGAGCAGGTAAATTCCACTATCTATAAACCACAACAATGACCTAAATCATTTACTTTAAAGTCTATTTTATGTGCAAACTTCACAGCAAACATTAATGTTCCTAAGGGAAAGAAAAAGATAGAAACTTAGCTTTTCTTCAAAGAAGCTTCTAACCAATATGGCAATGTTCCATATTCAATTTCCTTGGCCCTTGTCAGTCATTTCCAACAAAAGCTATTTATAGGCTGAAGCTATTTTGTGTGAATACTTATCTACCAAAAATGTCATCTGCAGGGGTGGATTCCTTCATGGATACAGTTAACAGATATGCAAGAGCAACTTAATGAAATGCATTCTTGTTAGTTTTAATGATTTACACATCGATTGTTGATCTCAAAAGTGAAGAGACAGCAATTGTTTCCAGCAAACCTGCAAGGAGCTAGTTAGGCCTATAATTTAAATGGTAATTTTAGAAGAATCCCTCTAACTTTCTAAATGTTTTGACTGTTTCAATTGCTCAACCACTAAAGCACAGATTTGCATACTGAGTGTCCTTTTCCACACGTCTGGAGAGGAGTAGGAGAGATGCAGCTGCTACAATCATTCATGCTCTCCTGTACTCTCTGGCGGTACTTAGTTCTCCAACTTATTCCATTATGCATAAAGAGCCCATATGTTATGATCTTAGAGGAAGCATTGGAAATTTAAAGAAGATTCAAAATATCTCCTTAATATATCCCTCCCCCCCCTGCTTTAACTATACCTCTTTTCGCTTGAACAGCATGGTTCACTGAAATATTTCTTGTCTCTGAACTTGCAACTTACAGGATAGAACTAGCCCAAATCTAATTAGCTACATAAACTTCTCTGACTGTTCAATGAATTGCTTCCAATTCCTTTTATGATACACCTCTTGGGTAATTTTAAAGAGGAGTGGAAGGGATTGGAGAAAGCTTAATGAATAAAATGTTATCTCTGAAAATGGTTTAAAAATAATAATTTAAATATATATGTATATTTAAACATATTTGAAATTCAAAATGAATTTCATATGAACCATTACAGAATAGAATGTAAGTTTCTTCAAGGCAGGAAGTACTTTGCTTTTATTTTTGATTTTGTATATCCAGGACCAGCCACAATGACTCTCTCACATTTTCTCAGCAATATTACAGTACCATTCTAACTTGTTTTCCCACCTTAAATTCCTCCTCATTCAATTAGTCAATAGAGAGTTATTAAACTCCTACTTTGCACTAGAAACTGTGCTAAGAACAGAGGAAATAATGATAAACCACAGTACTTCTTCTCAAAAAGCTCACAATCTAATAAGACAAGAAAATTTGTTTGGACATAGTTTTTTATGAGTTATTTACAGGATAAATTTGGAATAATCATCAGAGGGATGGCATTAGAGTGAAGAGTAGAGTTGTGCTAGACTTATTGTAGAAGGTGGGATTTTAGCGAGAACTCGACAAAATCAGGGAAGCCAAAAGACAGAGATAAGAAGAGATATTCCCCTGATATGAAGGAGAATCAGTAAAAATGTGTAGCATCAGAAGATGAATTGTCTTGTCCAAGAAACACCAAAGAGGCTAGTGTCCTTGAATCACAGATCAGAGTATGTTGTGGGAGACAGGGAGGTGTAAGAAGTTTAAAAAGGTGGGAGACTTTGATCCAGCAGTGTTATTACTGGGCTTATATCCCAAAGAGATACTAAAGAAGAGAAAGGGACCTGTATGTACAAGAATGTTTGTGGCAGCCCTCTTTGTAGTGGCCAGAAACTGGAAACTGAGTAGATGCCCATCTATTGGAGAATGGCTGAATAAATTGTGGTATATGAATGTCATAGAATATTATTGTTCAATAAGAAATGACCAACAGGATGATTTCAGAAAGGCCTGGAGAGACTCACACGAACTGATGCTGAGAGAAATGAGCAGGACCAGGAGATCATTAAATACCTCAACAACAATACTATATGATGATCAATTCTGATGGACCTGGCCATCTTCAGCAATGAGATGAACCAAATGGAGCAGTAGTGAACTGAACCAGCTACACCCAGAGAAAGAACTCTGGGAGATGACTAAGAACCATTACATTGAATTCCCAATCCCTATATTTTGCCCACCTGCAGTTTTGATTTCCTTCACAGGCTAATTGTACAATATTTCAGAGTCCAAATCTTTTTGTACAGCAAAATAACGGTTTGGATATGTATACTTATTGTGTATCTAATTTATACTTTAACATATTTAACATGTATTGATCATCCTGACATTTAGGGGAGGGGTGGGGGGAAGGAGGGGAAAATTGGAACAAAAGGTTTGGCAATTGTCAATGCTGTAAAATTACCCATGCATATAACTTGTAAATAAAAAGCTATTAAAAATTTTTAAAAAATAAATATGAGGGGGAAAAAAACAAACAAAAAAAAACATTAAAAAAAATAAATAAAAAGGTGGGAGAAGGCCAGATTGTGAAGGTCTTTGAAAGCCAGAAAGTTTTATGGAATTGAATGAATGACTAGAGGTTAAGAAAAGAAGGGGAGTGACATATTCAGACTTGTTTAAAAAGATCAATTTGATAGTTGAAAGACAGATAGATTTGAGGAAGACTTGAGGCACATAGAGCAACGATCAGGCAATTGCAATAAACCAGATGTGAGGTAATTAGGGCCTACACCAAGACAGTGGCAATGTCAGAAGTAGAAAGACTACATATAGACACATGATTTTAGGACTGATTTTAATTGAAAGTTCCTGGAAATGTGTTATTACTTAAAAAAACAACAACCCAAGAAATTCTTTTTAGAGCAAGATCAGATCTACAAGCATACTTCACAGAATGTATCTACTCTTGTTTAATCTCTAAATCCAGGAAGGACTGGTCTGGTTAGTACTCAAATGGGAAGCCACCTAGAAATTCTAAGTTTTGTAGGCTTGTGGTTGGGAGGTAGCAATGTATGGAGGTGGGGAACGAGATAGGGGAAGAGGAGAGGAATGGGGGAAGGAAGAACATAAGATTTATAATTAGAGAATTTGGTTCAGATTTTAACTCTGTTAGTCATTGTCTTTGTGTCTTTGCAGATCATCTAACCTTCTTTCCAGGCCTTGGTTTCTTCATGAATGAGACTGACTAGGTGAAGTTTTCTCAAGTGTGACTCTAAACCTAAATCACATGATCTCTGTTCCCAGAGGTCTTTAGAGCCAGACAATGAGGTCTTAGGCCGCAGGTTGCAGGATGTCACATAATCTCTAGGCCTAGAGGTCTCTGAAGGCCAAGACCCTAGGTCAGTGATATTTTCTATTTTGTGATCAATAGTGATCTCTAGTTCTTCTTTGGTCATATATTTCTTTGTCTTCTGTAGGTCTGAGAGGTAAACTATCTTATGTTCTTCTAATTTATTTATAATCTCATTCTCTATGCTTAGATCATGAACCCATTTTGACCTTATCTTGGTATACAATGTTAAATGTGAGTCAATGCCTAGTTTCTGCTAAACTAAATTCCATTTTTCCCAGCAGCTTTTGCCAAATAGTGAATTCTTATCCCAAAAGCTAGAGCCTTTGAGTTTGTCAAATATTAGATTGTTAAAGTCGTTGACTGTTTTGTTCTGTGAACCTAACCTATTCCACTGATCAATTTCTCTATTTCTTAGCCAGTACCAAATGGTTTTTGCATACCACTGCTTTATAATATAGTTTTAGATCAGATACAGCTAGACCACCTTCATTTGCTTTTCTTTTCATTAATTCCTTTGAAATTCTTGACCTTTTGTTCTTCCAAATGAATTTTGTTGTTATTTTTTCAAGGTCAGTAAAATAGTTTCTTGGGAGTTTGATTGGGATAGCACTAAATAAATAGATTAGTTTAAGGAGTATTATCATCTTTCTTATATTTGCTCAACCTATCTGTGAGTACTTGATATGTTTCCAATTGCTTAGATCTGACTTTATTTGTGTGAAAAATGTTTTGTAGTTTGCTTATATAGTTCCTGATTTTCCCTTGGCAGATAAATTCCCCCAAATTTTATGCTATTGACAATTATTTTAAATGGAATTTCTCTTTGTATCTCTTGCTGTTGGATTTTGTTAGTGATATATAAGAATGCTGATGATTTATGTGCATTTATTTTGTATCCTGCAACTTTGCTAAAGTTGTGGATTATTTCTAATAGCTTTTTAGTTGATTCTCTGGAGTTTTCCAAGTATACCAATTTGGTTTCCTCATTGCCTTCTCTAAGTCCTTTAATCTCTTTTTTTCTCTTATTGCCCAAACTAGCATTTCTAATACAATAGTGAATAGTAATGGTGATAATGGGCAACCTTGTTTCATTCCTGATCTTATTGTGAATGATTCTAGTTTGTCCCCATTACATATGATGCTTGCTAATGGTTTTAAATAGATGCTACTGACTGTTTTAAGGGAAAGTCCATTTACTCCTGTACTCTCTAGTGTTATTAGTAGGAATGGATATTGGATTTTATCAAATGCTTTTTCTGCATCTATTGAGATAATCATATGGTTTTTGTTAATTTGGTTATTGATATAATCAATTATGCTAATTTTCATTTTTAAGACTAACAATTTGATTTTCCTCTTTCCTTTTTCTAATCAAAAGCACTAAAGGTTTATCTATTTTGTTGGGGGTTTTTTTTCACAAAACCAACTCAGTTTTATTTATTATTCAATAGTTTTTTTTTTAAGTTTCAATTTTATTGATCTCTCCTTTTATTTTTAGAATTTCAAGTTTGGTATTTGATTGTTTTTTTTAATTTGTTCTTTTTCTAACTTTTTTAGTTGCAAGCCCAATTTATTGATCTTCTCTTTCTCTATTTTATGCATATAAGCATCTAGAGATATAAAATTTCCCACTTGCAGAGTCCACATCACCCCAGGACTCTGCACTGTCTTCACTGATGTTTGTGCTTAGCTGCTTGCACTAACTGCCTCCGTCCTGTTTCCAGTTGAAACAGACCTTTTCTAGAGATCTTTGAAATTATCTTCTGCTGATAATTTGTTGTACCCCCAATATTTGTGGGTTCTGCTGGTCCAGAGTAAATTCAGAGGCTGGATTTGCTAATTAGTCTGAGGGTTATATAAGAAAGTCAGAAAGAAACATGTATTGTCTCTGCCACCTTGGCTCCACCTGTGGAAGTCCTCTGTTTGGTCTTAAAAGACTTCTTCCTACATTTCCAGTATTCTAACACTCATTCCTCTTCACACTGTCCAATCCAACTACAGTATCCTACTTGAAATTAATGGAACCCAACACTCCATTTCCTGGTCTTTTCTTTTGCATTGATTGCCCCCAAACTTAGAATGCTCTCTCCTCTCATTTCTACTTCTTAGTTTCTCAGGCTTCCTTCAGATTCATTTTATATCCTGCTTTCTGCCTGAAGTCTTTTCTAACCATCTCTCCATCCACATTCCCACCCCCAAATACTAACTTCTCCCTTTTTGATCACTTTCTGTCTGATAGACATCTTGCTTATACCTAATTACTTACACTTGTGTATCCACTGGAACAGAAATTCTTTGATTTCCAGTATTGTTTTTGTCTTTCTTTGTCTTGGTAGCACTGTGCATTGCAGAGTGACTGATTATTAATTACTTGTTGACTGTTTTCTTGATCACTCAAGATCACAGTACCATAAGTTTAGGACTAGAAAGAACCTTGGAATACATTGGGGATTATAAGTTTTAAAATGGATGAACATACTTTGGAAAGAGTCATATCTGGGGTGAGAACTGGATCACATCCTATCTGCCACTTACTACTTGGGTGATAAGTAGTACTTTAGTACTAATATAGATAAATATAGACAAGTAGTAATGTCACATCATTTAAACTCCTTGCACCTTAGTTTCCTCTTTTATGAAATAAGAGAATTGTACTGGAAGTCCTTTGGTGTCTTCGAGCTATAACTGTGTGAACCTTTAATATCTGAGGTTTTGTAGTATAACTTCCTCATTTTACAATTGAAGAAACTGAAGAATAAAAATTACATAGCTTGATCAAGGTTTCACAAAAAAGTGGTATAAATAGGATTTGAATCCAGGTACTCTGATCACTAATCTGGCATTTTTTCAAAGCAATCAGTATAGAAATAAAAGATCTGAACTTTTATCACCTGGCTGCATTTGGAGTAATTATTACTTTTAACTGAAATGAAGACTGCCTCCAGAAAACCTCCCCAAGAAACCTGCTCCCAGAGAGAGAGAAACTTAATCTTATATTATAAAGAAGAAAAACACCACATCACCAGACTATATAAAAAAAAAAAACAATCATTAAAAATAATACATATGAACTGGTGCACTATTGTTTTACCTTAAATTCTTTCAACTTAAAAGGTTGTAGATCCAGATAATAAATAAAAAGAATTGTGAACTATAAAAATAGACTTCTTTGCTATATGCAGTAAAGGCTTGTGGCATATCTCTCTTGTCTCCAGAATATATGTGCCTTGTCAGTTTGAAAAGTGATGAGAAATCAGTCGGAAAGAGATGACTAACAATAAAGAGTGTTGGGGAAAATAAAGCCAACCTCTAACAACTGACCAGTAGTTAATGAAAATAAATGTAAAAGAAATAGAAAATGGTAAGAAATTTCACAAGAATATTGCTCAGGCAGGGGCATGAAAAATGAAATATGACTATTCCCTTTACTTCCCTTTCACATAATGACCAGTCTTAAAATTGATGATAAACTCCACAGACACACACCCAGCAAGCAAAAAGAGATTTTTTTTTGTTGGATTCTCCTACACATAACATTGAATTTTCTTTAGGAGCCTTCTGAAAGAAGAATTTCCTTTAAATCTCATTTAATAGTGTTAAATGTTGCTAATACACTGACAGAAGTTTTTGTTTGTTTGTTTGTTTGCTTTTTCTATCAAAAAGCAAAGCTGGATATTTTATGAAATTATGAAGGGAAAAAAATACTTTATAAGGTTAGAAATGATTCAGTTTGAGAATAGTTACCCTCATGAATTCCTCCTTTTTAATCTATTATCTTTCCATTTAGTTTTTTTTTTCTACTTGAGCTTTTCACCTTCTGTACCTCTCCAAACTTTGTTATGAATATAATTACAATGAATTACTAGAAAAAAGAAATTATTTGGAAGTAAATTTTCATTCTGGTTAAAGAACCAGTAGAGTTTTAGGTGTAACTGTTGAAAGTAAAATTCCCAACAGAAGTAGTCATTAAAGTTAAAAATCCACATATTTCTAGTGCCTTGTATTTCATATGACCTTACTTCCACATCAGGATAGTAAAAAGAAAAGTCTTTCTTTTTGCATATGACCTCACTTTTTTCCTCACAAAACTAAATATTCATTACAATGAGAACTTGTTAAATGCTAAAGATTTATAGAAGAACAAGGAGGAGGAGGAAGGCGAGAAAAGAAAAAAAAAAACAATCTGTGACCTCAAGGAGCTTAAATTCTACTGGGGGAAATAACATGTACAAGATAAATATGAAGAAACACAAGGTCATTTCCTGAACAGTAGGAAAGCTCTTGGGGAGAGAGGCTTCTAATAGGACTTGCCACTTAAATGGGCTTTACTGAAATGAACTTTACTCTCATGTGGTTTGAAGAGAAAACAACAGGTGTATATAGAAAGGTATAAAAATCTTCTGAACTTGCCAAAAGGTGAGAAAACTGGAGAATGGCATTAGAGAGGGACTTTTAGAGGGTTTTTAGATTGGAATTTGGAATGGTGAGGACTTTTGAAGGGATGGGTGGGATGTGGAGTGGGAAGGTAAAGGGAGAATATAGGGTAACAGAGAGAGCAAAAAGACTGAAAAAGAAGATAGTGAGTTAAAAATAAGAGGGAGGTAAATTCACAAATAGTAATTATAACTTTGAATGTGAATGGGATGTTTATAGCAGTTGTGCTGGGAAAAAAAAAAAACTGGAAATTGCAGGGCTCCTCATGGGGATATTCATGCAGGAGGAGGGAAGAGGAAAGAGAAAAAGGGGGTAATTTTGATAAATATTTTAAAAGAAATAGCAAGTTTTACACAATAGATTATAGCTTCATGTGCAATCATCTTTTCTTATTATTCTATGCAATGGGAATGCTTGTTTTATTCCATATATTAAAAACAAAATAAATTTTTAAAATCAATTTTGAAAAAAGGCAGCTATTTCAAGAGTTAGAGAGAAGGAGATAACATGTTTTAGACAAGAAGAAAGCTTGGACAAAGGCATGGAGTCAGACAGTGTAATGTTGTTTATGGGTCTTTAAAAGGACCAGTATATCTCCAACTAAAAAGAGCAGCAAAATCAAGCCATACTGATAAATTGGATGTGGATTGTGAAGGGCTTAAAATACTAAATGGAAAACTTTGTTTTTTTCCCTTGTGCTTATATGTTCATACTATAGTTATCCAATCTTCAATATTTTTGAATTTCAGAATTTTAGAAAATGTGACCACTTTCTTGTCCCTTCTTGATTATCTTCTTGGATACTTGATTCCAGTGGAAAAAAATAACAAATAGACAGACAGGCAGACAGAGCCAGATAGATGAATAAATATAGATGGATTGAGAGTCACAAATAATTAAACAGTTGTTATTGGGTTTATTTAGATAACTCTCCCCTTTTGAACAATTATTTTGAAAAGCTCCTGAGACTCTTTGATTATATTATTTGGGTAAGAATATTATTGGTTCTTGTCTCTGTTGTAATAAAGGAGGGAACATGAAAATACTATGCACTAAGAATAGACCATCATCATAACATAATACTTAGAATATTGTGGGCATCCAGAGGAGAGCTAAGTGACTTCTATTCATTTTTTGTATGCTTTTTTGGTCATTTAATAAATCCAAAGAAAATTATGTCACTGCTATTTAAATTTGTTCTATTTGTACATCTGCAACTCTCATGTGAGGGCCAAAGTTACACATTATTCTCAATGGGTGCCATATTAATTATACTTTTAAAAAATCATATTCAATATAGTTTAATAACTCAGAATTCTATTTCATTGCTCTGAGACCTTTTGTCTATATAAACAAAACAAAAGAAGCATTTCGACTTTTCCTTATGTTTTTCTTTAGATGAATTTGTCAAATCATTTAAAAATCTATGCTGACAAAGCAGCAGATTTACTGAACTTTTACTTTTTATTTGGTTCATGGGATTCTATATAGGATTAAAGAATTAGGAGGCTATTTCATCTAACTTCACAACCTTACAGACAAGGAAACTGAAACTTACAGAGGCTGACTTACCTAAGGTCTCAACCTAAGTCTTAGTGGCAGTTTGAAATTAAATGCTTTCACTCCAAATTCATCAATCTTAATACAATATTATTCAGTTATTTTGATAGTATTTAGATACAAAGTATACTTTCCATAAGCTGCAGGTCACAGAGAATAATTGAACAAATTTTGAAATCACTGTCTCCAGACAGATACATCCATCCATATATATATATATATATATATATATATATATATATATATATATATAGAGAGAGAGAGACAGAGACAGAGACAGAGAGAGAGGGAGGGAGAGAGAGAGAAAGAAGAAGGGATAAAGGGGTGGGGGGGGGAGAGGAAAGAAATATGATAGACTTCTTGAGTGATACAGTAGAGTATCAAGCATAGAGTCAGAATGACCCAAGATTAAATCTGGCCTCAGACACGTACCATCTATGTGACCCCAGACAACTCAGTTAATCTCTGTCTGCCTCAGTTGATTGAAATGTAAAATAGGGATAATAACATAATCTACTCCTCACAATCGTTATAAAAAACAAATGAAATAATATTTATAAGTAGAAGGGGATTAATAAATTTTTGTCCAAAATACTACAAAACTGTGTATATCTTTTAATCCAACAATACCACTACTAGGTCTATATCCCAAACAGATAAAAGGAGGGGCTCCTATTTGTACAAGTGGATTTATTGCAGCTCATTTTTTGGTGGCAAAATATTGGAAATAAAAGAAATGCCCATTACCTGGGGAACTGTTGAATAAACTGTGGTATATGATTTAATGGAATACAATTCTGCTACAAGAAATGGTGAGCAGAATTGCTTTCAAAAAAAAACATACAAAGACTTACATGGAATGTTACAGTGAAGTGGGTAGCACCAAGAGATCACTGTATATTAATAACATCAATAATGTATGATGAACAACTGTCAATGACTTAGCTCTTCTCAACAATATAATGATGCAAAATAAGCCTACAGGACTCATGATGAAAAATATTATCTGCCTACAGAAAAAGAACTGGTGGAATCTGAATGTAGACTGAAACATACCAGTTTTCACTTTCTCTTTTTCTTTCTTTTTTATATTTTAGTTCAAGTTATCTTCCACAAAAATAACCAATATGGAAATATCTTTTATATGACTGCCCATGTCATATATAAGATTACTCACAGTCTTAGGAAAAAGAGAAAAGAGAAAGATAGGGAAAAAATTTGGAAGTCATCAGTAAAAAAAACAATTAAAGTTAAAAATTGTTTTTATGTGTAAGTGAAAAAATATATTTTTAAAATGCCTGCTTGCTTCCTTATTGCTTTTCCTTTCTTCCTACCTTCCCTAATTTGTTCATCATTTTCTAGAAAAAGATCAGCTTGTCAAGGTCTTTCTTAAAATGTACAAATCAGAATTGAATGCAATATTACAGACATAGTCTAACTGTGAGAGATCCTCAGGTCCTAGAACACAGTAATTATTTCCTGCTAGAGTAGCAAAGCATATGCAGATTTTCCTATCTGAGAAACAGGTTCAGCTAATTGATGGTAAAATTTGGGATTCTGATACAAGTATAATTGATAGAAATCCACTTTCAATCTCACAGCATGTTGACTTTTGCTGTTCTCAGGGTATTTAGTCCCATCTTCATAATGTTATATATCACTGTCTAGAGGTCTATCATTGATCTATCATGATCCTAATATAGTCAAATATTTCAAATAGGTATCATTGTCATATGAAGACCTCACAATACCTTAGGATATACAGTAATTTTAAGGAAGAATAGTTTTCTAAAAGCACAGGAAAACTTGAATAGCAAGCAATATGGAAAAGTAAGACAGAGCACTGATTAGTACTAAAGCACAAAGATTAATTATCTGTGGTCAGCCCATAGGTAAATCACTTTCTTTTCTGGATATCAGTTTCCCCAGTTGGAAATAAGGAGTTATATTGAAAGAATTTGTACCACTAACATTCATAATTCTGTTCTGCATCCCTGAGCCTACCTCAATGTTTGTCTATATTGATAACTACAGGTGTTAAATTGTCATTCAAGTAAACACCCAAGTCCTACAGGTGCACTTTCAACCTAAGAGTGAGATTTTTTTTTGTCTATATAATTCTTTCTGTATGAAAATCTATTCTCGTAATAAAGTGTTACATCTGACAGAAGAAGAGCCACAAACAAAAAAAATCTACTCTCACTAAGAAAATTATATCGAGGTCAATTTTTCTGTGGGAGAGGACCTTACTGTTGAGATTCAAAAGGCAACCCCAAGAGGTTGGGGTCACAGACCAGTGTTATGTGGTATCTCAAAAGAATTTGCTGGCTTGAACCCATATCCAAGTCAAGGGTCAAAGTTTATTGTAACTGTAATGGCAATTGAAGCAGGACAAGTTTAATAGCATTTTAGGAAAGAAGGAGGAGCAAGAAGACAAATTTCTAAGATAAGACAGAGATATCTGATTCTTCATTTTACTGATATGCTAATTTTATAGCCCAGTAGTAGAGCTGAGGAGTAGTTTGCTATGCACTTCACCATTTGTCTCAGAAACCCTTTAATCACTGACCAAGATTGTGGCAGTCAGGAAAGTTTCTAGGATTGTAATATTCCTAAAGTCAGAAGACTTTAGCTTCATTGACAGACAGATTGTAAGAACAATAGCACTCTAAGATAGGGGGACCTTAGGATTACTGCTATATTTCCCCTAGAAGCTGTACCCCTTCATTACTGTCACACTAACATTGCCACCAAGAATCAGCAATACAATTACAGAGAAGCTAAATGGAAATCCTGTCAAATTCTTTTGATCCATACATGATCTTTACATGAACAATATTATGATTTTTAAAAAATCCTGGATGCAAAATTATGCCCATGTTGTAATTACATTACAAGTTAAGAAAGTCTTGAATTTTTAAATCTTAAATCTTAAAATATTTACTGAGTAGAATGTCAGTCATTAAAAAAATTATATTGCATCATAGAAAAAGTAAATATGAAAATGAAATGTTTCCATTAGAAACATCTGTTTACATAGATAAATCAAGAGACTGGATGGCATCTACCCAAAAATTTTGGAGGAAGTGAAGGGTGAAATTAAGGGAACATTGGCCAAAACATGTAGCCTATTATGATAAACAACTATTGTGTTAGAATATTGCTGTAGCCTATTTGTAAGTAGGGTTAAAGGTGACCCTGAGCTATTTTAATAGTCTTTTAATCTCCCAATTCCAATTTCTTTTCAATGCAACCCACCCTATACACTGCTGTTTATATTAAAATACTGCAAAATTCTTCAAAACTTTCAATTTCTTACCCCAATTGCCTAACACATTATACTCTAACTCTATAGTTTGGCATTAAAGATTCTCCCTCATCTGACCCTGATTTATCCCTACAACTTTATAACAGAAGCAGTTTTCTTCTGGATGAGTATTCCTTTCCATTAAATAAAGAAATGAACGAAAGAATTAATGAATGAATTTGGGAGAGGAAGACCTTCAGGGTTTTTGGCCAAAACAGAAACTATTTGCATTCAATCTGAGTCAGTCAGCACCCAAACAATGACCAAATGTGATTTGGCTTTGGACCTTTTGGTGACCAATGATAATCAGATTAGTTTTGATTTAAGGTATGGTCCTTAAGAACGAAATCTAGCCAATAAACCCCAAGAAATCTTGGAGAGCATCAGTAGGTAAAGGTATGTGTATAGAGAAAGAAAGGAAGGGAGGAAGGGAGGGAGGGAGAAAGAAAGGAAAGGAAGGAAGGAAGGAAGGAGTGGTCTACTCACTTCTCTCTCATTATTCTCCACAAAGAGTCCTGCCTTTTTGATAAGTTTTTCCCACAGAGTAGGGAATGCCTTCTAGCTTTTCTGCCCTTGATTCAGCAAAGAAAGGGGAGAGGGGAGTGAACAAGTTTAGGAGTCAAGAAAATATAGGAAACATAATAATCCAAGGAAAGTCATTTAACTTTTCATTAACCCTAGGTGATACAGGGGTATCAAACTTTAGGTCAGCAAAACTCCTGAGTGTAGCCCAAACTAGATTAAAATGTAATTCGTAAAAGTTGTTAAAAAATTGTTAATTTTAAAAAATACAGCATAAATGATTTTAATAAGTTATTTTCCTAGTTTATATATGACCCACAGGGATCTATTTCTGTGAGTTTGCTATTACTTCTTGGAGAAACTTTCTAATAAGACTAAATTACCAGGAAGCTACTTTCTTGCATTGTGGAAATTTCTTCATCCAGAAGTTCTACTTGCCAATGAATTTACAAGTCCAGTTACTATCTCTGTTTCAGGCCTACACTCTCTTCAGGATATAGCTTAAGGTCAATATACTCTTTTTTTCTAATGAATTTTAATAGTATTTTATTTTTCCAAATAATGCAAAGATAGTTTTCAACATTCATTTTTGCACAACTTAGTGTTCCAAGTTTTTTTCTTTCTCGCTACTTCTCTTCCCCCTCTCCAAGACAGCAAATGTAATGCCAGAGAAACTGAGGCAGGAGAGAGATTAGAGAGTTTTTAATATTTTATTAATTGGAGAGTATAATTGACTGAACAGGACTCTCATCTCAAATTATCCAGTCAGACAGAGATAAAAATGTACTGGGACCAATGAAACCATGTTGGTCCCAGGGCTGGAGGAGACTGTCATCTCAAAGAATCCAGCATCCAGCATCCAGCATCTAGCATCCAGCCTCCAGCCTCCAGCAGCCAGTAGCCAGCCTCCAGCAATGAATAGGAAAAACCCAACTTCTTAAATACCTTTTCTCTAAACAAAGTAAGGGGTAAGAAGCGCTGGAAAACTTCTGTCAGGATAAGGGAGGCCATAAATCCTAAAAACCCAGAAACAGGATGTCTGAATACATAGAGGTAAAGATATCAGTGAGGTATCTTGGAATATTTTAGAGGAATATTGTAAATTCTTGAGGACAGAAAGAGATCTACTCTCTTGTTTATCTTGCTTGCATTAACAATTAACAACCCTAGAGCAAATAGTCCTCAAGTCATAATGGACCAGAGTGGGTTTTTACACTTTAGGGGATTGAGACAGAACAGTTAAGGAAACTGAGACAAGGGAAACTAGTTCAGGGAGACTGAGTCAGGATAGTTAAAGAGAACTGTGGCATAACACAAACAATCCAATATAGATTAAATGTGTAATTCTTCTAAACATATATCCATGTTCATCCCACTACACAAGTCAAATCAGATCAAAAGGGGAAAAAACATGAAAAAAATAATAAAGAACAAGCAAAGAAACAATAAAAAAACAATAAAAAGATAAAAATACTATGCTTTTGATTCACATTCAGCTTGCACAGTTCTCTACTTTCCATCACAAGTCTGTTGGAATTGCCTTGAATCACCTCACTGAAAAGAACTGTTGATTATCACAAAATCACCACTGAAGTAGAAGGCAGAAAAAAAATGGACTTGCAATTGAAATGAACAAAAGACTGGCCCCCCTCATCCCTGGGTCAAGGGGCCAGGCTTATAGGAAAATGTTGCTTAAACTAAATTAAGGGAAGTGTTTTTACAAAGTGCTTGCCCAACTATGTTCAGACAGAATGCTTGCTTAACAATGTCAGACATCCTGTAAACGCCCTATTTTCTCCTTGTAAGCAGAAAATCGAGTCACTGTAATGGCAAGGCTGAACAAGGATGCTTATAAGCCTGTTTCTACTTCTGTTGGGGATGGTACTCTACTGAGAGTCCGAACTGGCTGGTAAAAAAACACTCTCTAAATTACAAACACCTTGACTGTCCTGAATTTTATTGCCCGGGCTACCTCACAATCAAGAGAGACATGAATTTGAATCCATATTATGTCACTTATTATTTGAATAACCAGGAAAATGAACCTTGCTTTCCTAATCTTTAAAATAAAGTTAAACAGGCAGATTTCAGGGTGGGAGGGAATCAGGATGAGGGGAACTTGGAAAGATTTTATATGCACTGATGCTGGAGTAAGCAGAAGAAGAACATTATACACAGAATCAATAACATTGTACAATGATCTACTATGATTGACTTAACTCGTCTCAGTCATACAATGATCCAAAATGATTTCCAAAAGGCTCAGGAAGAGAATGGTATCCACATCCAAAGAAAGAACTGGTGGAGTCTATATGGAACAAAACCTACTATTTTCACCTTTTTTGGATATTTTTTCCTTTTATTCTATATTTTCTTTCATAAGATGACTAATGTAGAAATATGTTTTACATAACTGCACATGTATCATTTGCTATCTTGGAGAGGAAGGAGAAGGAAAGAGAAGGAGAAAAAATTGGAATTCAGAATTTTTCAAAAATGAATAAAAATTGTGTTTGCACATAATTAGAAAAATAAAATACTATTGATTTAAAAAAATAAAGCTAAAATGGTAACTAGATGGTTCAATGGATAGAGCTCTGGCTCTGGAATCAGGAGGATATGAGGCCTTAGATACTTGAAATTTACTAGCTGTGTGAATTTGGGCAAGTCACTTAATCCCGATTGTCACACCAATAAATACATAAAGATAAAATTATTTTATTAATTCCTTCATTGGTTCTTAAAAGGATTAGATAATCTATGTAAAGTAGATTTCAAAAATGTAGAGTACTTTATAAATGTTAGTCACTCTTATTTACCTATTTATCAGAAAATTGCATTAACCAATCTTTGATACAAAAGGCAAAAAATTAGATGTATCACTGAATATATTAGTTATTCATATTTGCTTCAATTTTGGAGGAAAAACATCTATTCCTTACATATTTCATGGAGTAATGAGGGCTTTACTTCAAGAAAAATATAAAAAAAAATTAGTCACTGCAGGGAACTATTTATATGGAATCCCTATCCATGAATGTACATCATAGGCCATCTATAATTTAGGAAGGCACATAGAGATTAAGTAAAATACCCAAGATCAAACAGCATTGTACCCAACTATTTTTTACTCTAAGTCCAATATTTTATCCACTCTAAATTACTGACCTAAGGTAAGTCTTACACACACACACACACACACACACACCTCTAAATATAGAAGATATAGGGAGTCATAATGAGGCAATATAGAAATCACTTAGTACTCTAACTAAAAATTTCAAAAAGTTGAAGCTATAATATACTGAACAGAACTTTGAATTTGGAATCAAAGAATATTTCTAAAACTATCTTTACCAAGAGGATATTTTTGGACAAATTTGCTTAATCTGTCTGGAACCCAGTTTTCACAAACATAAAAAGAGTATTTTGGAACAGTTGACCTCTTTAATCATTATTAGCCCCAAGTCTATGATCTATAATCTAAAGAAAAACAAGATGGAATATTTACAAAAATATAAATTGTCCAGATTAGTAAAAGAGGAAATAAAATACTTAAATAACCCATTTTGGAAAAAGAAATTAAATGAGACATCAATGAACTCCCTAAGAAAAAAATCTCCAGACCAGATGGATTTAGAAATGAATTCTACCAAACATTTAAAGAACAGTTAATTATAATACTGTGTAAACTATTTGGAAAAATAGAATGAGAAAGCGTCCTACCAAATTCATTGTATGATTTAAATACAATGTTGATACCTAACTCAGGAAGAGCCAAAACAAAGAAAATTATAGAACTATTTGCATTGATGCAAAAATTTTAACTAAAATATTAGCAAAGAGATCATAGCAATTTATCATGAGGATAATATACTATGACCAAGGGGGATTTACACCAGTAATATATGGCTGGTTCAATATAAGGAAAACTATGAGCAAAATTGACTATATCAATAACAAAAATAACAGAAATTATAAGCTTTTGATAAAATATAGGACCTATTTCAATTAAAAGCGAGAGAGCATACGAATAAATGGAGATGTCTTTAAAATGATAAGCAGCATCTATCTAATATCAGCAAGTATGATATGTAATGGGGATAAGGGGGAAATATTCCCAGTAAGATTGAAGTAAATCAAAAATCCTCATTACATTAGCCCCACTATTTTTCAATATTATACTGGAAATGCTAGTTTTAGCACTAAGAGAAGAAAAATAAATGGAAGCAATTAGAGTAGGCAATGAGGAAACATTATTCTTTGTAGCTGATATGATGTGATAGAGTATCCAAAAAAATCAACTAAAAACTACTTTTAAAAATTAACAACTTTAGCAAAGTTTCAGGATACAAAATAAACAAATATAAATCATTGGCATTTCTATGTATTACCAACAAAGCCCAGCATCAAGAGGTAGAAAGAGAAATACCATTTAAAATAATGTTAGACAACGTAAAATATGTCTACCTGCCAAGACAAACTCAGGAGCTATGTGAACACAATTACAAAACACTTTTCACATAAATAAAGTCAGATCTAAATAACTGGAAAAATATCAATTGGTCATGGTTAAATTGAGTTAATATAATTAAAATGACAATTCTACCTAAATTAATCTACTCATCCAGTGTTTTACCGAATTTTATAGAGATAAATTTTTGTAGAGCTAAAAAAAAAAATGAAATTCATCTGGAAGAACAAAAGGTCAAGAATTTAAAAGGAATTAATGGGGGGGGGGAGCAAATAAAGGTGACATAGACATAATAGAAATTAAATTGTATTATAAAGCAACAGTCATCAAAAAACATTTGATACAGACTAAAAAAATAGAATGGTAGGTCAATGACAAAAGTTAGGTACATAAGACATAAAAATCAATGACTATAGTTATCTACTGTTTGATAAACCCGAAGACCCCAGCTTCTGGGATAAGAATTTGCTTTGAAAATTGGAAAATAGTATGGCATAAACTTGGCATTGAACAACATTTCATATTTTATATCAAGATAATATGAACTTAAATTCATGATTTAGATGCAAAATATGATACTATAAGTAAATTAGGAGAGCAAGGGGATAGTTCACGCCAAATCTTTGGAGAAAGGAGGAACATTTGACACATAAGAAGTAGAGAACATCACGAAATGCAAAATGGATTATTTTTATTACATTAAATTAAAAAGATTTTTCACAAACAAAACTAATGCAGACAAGATTAGAAGGGAATCAGAAAGCTAGGAAATAATTTTTGCAGTCACCTCTGATAAAGATCTCATTTCTAAAATATACAAAGAATTGAGCCCAATTTATAAGAAAACAAATCATTCCCCAACTGACAAATGGTGAAAGGAAATGAACAGACAATTTTCAAGTAAAGAAATTAAAACCATCAAAGTCACATAAAAACATGTTCTAAATCACTATTGATTAGAGAAGTGCAAATTAAAACAACTCTAAGGTATCACTTCATAGAGATCACAAAAGAGGGAAAAAGGCCTACATGTTTAAAAAAAAAAAAATGTTTGTAGCAGCTTTTTTATGGTGTCAAGGAATTGGAAATTGAATAGAAGAACATCAGTTTGGGAATGGCAGAATTATTTATGGTATTTGAATATAATGAAATGCTTTTGTTCTGTGAGAACTAATGAACAGGCTGTTTTTAGAAAAGCCTAGAAAGATTTACATAAACTGATGTTGAGTAAAGTGAGCAGAATCAAAAGAAGATTGTATGCAGTAACAGCAAGATTGTGTGAAGATCAATTGTGACAGATTTAGCTCTTAACAAGATAGTGAACCAAGACAATTCCAATAGACTTGAGATGGAAAATGCCATCTCCATCCAGAAAAAGAACTGTGGAAACTGAATATGGATCAGAGCATACTATTT